>NW_027256953.1:0-164931 GCF_029215685.1 Pituophis catenifer annectens | reverse complement strand
TTCCTTTCCTTCTTTCCTTTCCTTTCCTTTCCTTTCCTTTCCTTTCCTTTCCTTTCCTTCTTTCCTTTCCTTTCCTGCCTTCCCTCCTTCCTCTTTCCTTTCCTTCCCTTCCCTCCCTCTTCCCTTCCCTTCCCTTTCCTCCCTCCACCTTTCCTTTCCTCTCTCCATCTTTCCTTCCCTCCCCTTTCCTCCTTCCATCTTCCCTTTCCGCTCTCCATCTTCCCTTCCCTTCCCTTCCCTTCCCTTTCCTTTCCTCCCAAATGACCCAAAAGGCCACCACTGTATTGATTTATGTCGTTTAGAAATAATATAAAACAATATAGAAGGACTTTTATAATGCAAAATTGTGGAGAAATTCACATCGGAGATTGCAATTTGCTTTTGCTTTGCTTTGCTTTTGCTTTTTTAATTTATATGCCGCCCTTCTCCAGAGACACAGGGCAGCTTACAATGCGTTAAGCAATAGCCTTCATACTTTTGTATATTTATACAAAGTCAGCTTATTGCCCCCACAATCTGGGTCCTCATTTCACCTACCTTTTGAAAGGATGGAAGGCTGAGTCGACCTTGAGCCTGGTGAGATTTGAACTTGCAGTAATTGCAAGCAGCAGATGTTAATTACAGTGCTTTAGTCCACTGTACTACAGGCTCTTTTAATTAAAAAATGGCTATCACAGAATTGCTGCAAAGACTCTTTTTTTTCATTGCGTGGAACAATTTGCTTTATTTCCCGGGCAAATCGACTTTCTGCTGAGAAAGCTGGCTTGTTTGGAGGAAGGAGTGAAGATTTAAAGTTGCTGCTGGGATTTCCCAAGGCTGAGGCTTTTGTGGAGCAAGAATTGTGAGTTGGGGAAATCCCCTGGGGTTTAATTCTGTCTCCTTTTTCTGCCTCCCTTTTCCTTTGTGCAGGACCCCAACAGCAAAACCGCCCAGACGCTGAAGTTCTCCGTCAAGGAGACGGTGTGTCCCACCTCCCAAACCAACAGCCTGACCCAATGCAATTTCAAAGAAGATGGGGTGAGCTTCTCTAGGGCATCCTCGGCTTGTTTTCATTGGCTGCTTTCCTCGGGGTTGGTGGACGTCCTGCCCACTTCAAAGTTCGAAGCAGAAAGTCAGAAGTGGGGGTCTCCAGCTGGACCACTCCGGGGTCCCTGTCTGCACTTGTCCATCTAGTTGTGATTGTCAAAGTATAAAAAAGACGCGGAGATTCTGGAAAGAGTGCAGAGAAGAGCAACCAAGAGGACTAGGGGGCTAAAACACATTGAAGAAGGAATTGGGGATGGCTAATTTAGTGAAAGAAGGAATAGGGGTGACATGATAGCATCTTCTGATATTTGAGGGCCTCCTACATAGAGGAGGAGGGATCAACCTATTCTCCAAAGCACCAGAAGGGCAGGACAAGTAGTGGATGTGAACTAATCTAGAACCAAGGAGAAATTCCCTGACAGGGAGGACAATTAATCGGTGGAACGACGAAGTTGTGGGTGCTCCATCATTGGAGGCCTTCAAGAAGACACTGGACAGCCATTCGTCTGAAATGGCATAGGGCAGTGTTTCTCAACCTTGGAAGCTTGCAGATGGGTGGACTTCAACTCCCAGAATCCCCCAGCCATCTTCAAGTCCACCCATCTTCAAGCTACCAAGGTTGAGGAACCCTGGCCTAGGGTCTCCTGCTTGAGTTCCTGCTCCATCAGTGGAGGCTTTCAGGAAGTGATTAGACGTCTCATAGTAGAGGGTCTCCTGGTTGAGCAGGGGGTTGGACTAGAGGACCTCCAAGGTCCCTCCCAACTCCCTCCTTCTGTTCTGAAGGTCCTCAGGAGTGGAGGAGCAGGGGGTCCAGCTGAGGCCCTCTTGTATTGACTCCTCTGGGTGGGTCGGTGGGTGAGGTCTCTGCCAAGTAGGGTCCCTTGCTGCTTGTGGGGTGTGGTGGCCCCTGACCAGGAAGAGGGCCTTCTCATAGGGGCTGGGAATCCCCACAGTGGCCATCTTGCCTCTTTTCCTGCCCTCTGGGTGTGGCTCCCCCATAAAGACCCCCCCCCTCTCTCTGTGAAGTGCAACCTTTGCCTGTTCTCCATGGCTGACCCTCGTCCTATTTCCTTGGACAGCTGGATAAAGATTGTTCCGGAATCTATTCGGCACAACAACAGCCCCCGATTTCTAACGTCCGGTGTGAGGACATTAGTCAGCAGGTAATTTTTGTTTCTAATTCCTTTTCCTTAAATTAGGAAGGCATCCCAGGCAGTCCTCGACTTAGGACGTTTCACTTAGTGACCACTCAAAGTTACGACAGCGCTGAAAAAGTGACTTAGGACCACTTTTCACACTTACGACTGTTAGCAGAATCCCCACGGCCGTATGATCCAAATTAAGACCTCTTGGCAACCGATTCATATTTATGACGGTTGCAGTCTCCCGGGGGTCACGTGATCCCCTTTTACGACCTTCTGACGGGCAAAGTCAGTGGGGGAGATGGATTCACTTAACAACGGGGTTACTAATTGAACAACTGGAGTGATTCACTCATCAAATGTGGGAAGAAAAGTCGTAAAATGGGGCAAAATTCACTTAATAAATGTCTCACTTAACAGCAGAAATTTTGGGCTCAGTTGTGGTCATAAGTCGAGGAGTACCTGTATATTACTTAAGCCTAGCATAGCCTAGCCTAGAATAGAACACAACACAACACAACACAACACAACACAACACAACACAACACAACACAACACATTTATTGGGAGAATATAATTGTGTTGCAATTGCCTAAAATCTACTCAAAATTCTTTGTGTAATTGGCATTTTATCATCTTCAAGGCACCTCATTGCATTAAGCCATCATATCTTTGCGAAACAATGCTGCGTTCAGGACACTGTCAATCCAGCTTCTGTGCTTGGCAAACCATGATTGATGGCTCGATCAAAGCTTCCCATCAGTGGTTTCTTCAAAAAATGTGTTATAACACAAACACGTGAAATTAAATTTAAACACAGATTAAACTAAACCAATATTTATGTAAGTATATCAATCTGGAGGTGTTTAGATCAGTGTTTTTCAAAGCTGAAGACAGGTGGACTTCAATTCCCAGAATCCCCCAGCTGGCATGAATTCTGGGAGTTGAAGTCCACGTGTCTTAAAATGGCCGACTTAGGGAAACTCTGCTCTATAGATATTTTAAGAGCGGGCCTGAATGGAAATTACCCCGGTTGATTTCATGAAATCTTCTTGATTCAGATGAACCAGACCACCAGATTTAGATTCATCACTAGATTCATCAAGAACATTTTTGGCGGCTAATTGGAAAAAGATACAGACCGAAGCAGAAGAGGGGGAAAATATCCCTTCCACTCCCGAAATCTCTGACAGCTTTGCTTTCGAAGACTTCGCTTGCATCTTACAAATTCCACGAGTTTTTTTTTTTTTTTTTTTTTACCTCTCGTTTTGATACGTTCCGAATAGCATAATAAAATGTCCTTTGGACCACAACTGCTGGAATCTTCTGTTTTTTTTCCGCCCTCTGGAGGGAAACACTTTTGATGGTAAAGGTGAGAAAGAAAGAAAGAAAGAAAGAAAGAAAGAAAGAAAGAAAGAAAGAAAGAAAGAAAGAAAGAAAGAAAGAAAGGGAAAAGCAAAGGGATGAAGAAGAAATAAGAAAGAGAGGGAGAGAGAGAAAAGAAAGAGAGAGAGAGAAAGGAAGAAAGAACGAAAGATCGAAAGAATGAAAGAAAGAGGGAGGGAGGGAGAAAGAAAAAAGAAGGAAGGGGAAAGTAGCGGGGAAAGGAAGGAAGGAAAGAGAAAGAAAAAGGGATGGAGGGAGGGAAGGAAGGAAGAAAAAGAAAGGAAGAAAGAAAGGTTTCACTTCACCAAGACCCACAAAAAAAAAAAAAAAAAACAGAATGCAGAAAGAAAAATTCAAAAGAAAGACAAGGAATTCCTCATTTCCTTTGCAGCAAATATAAATCTTAATTCCAAAATTCCCTCCCTGGTCAACAGAGCGATCTCCCTCCTTGCTTTTCTCCCGGAGTTTTTCTAACCATCCAAACCCACAAATCCTTCCTGCATTTGCTCATCACATCCCCATTTGAAGGGGAATCAAAAATAAAATTAGAAAGAAGAGGCAAATTCAGAACCTCGACTTAACAGCCGTTCGTTTAGTGACCGATTCAAGTTACGACGGTACTGAAGATTCACTTAGCGACCGTGTGACTAACTTCACAACTGCAGTGATTCCCTTAACAAATGTGGCAACAAAGGTCATAAAATAGGTCAAAACTCACTGAACAACTGTCTCAATTAACAACGGAAACTTTGGGCTCCATTGTGGTCGTAGGTTGTGGAGTACCTCTACTTAACGACGGATGTAGCATCCCGGGGGGGGGGTCACGTGATCTTACCAGCCGGCTTCCTATAACCAAAGTCAATGGGGTCTCCGTCTCCCCCTTGAGCAGGGGTTGGACTAGATGACCTCTGAGATTCTTCCAATCCAGTTGTTCTATGATTCTGTATGGTTCTCCTACTTGAGCAGGGGGCTGGATTAGATGACCTTTGGGGTCCCTTCCAACTCTATTATTCTATGATTCTATAAGGGTCTCTGGCTCGAGCAGGGGGCTGGATTAGATGACCTCCATGGTCCCTTCCAAGTGTATTAATCTGTTAGGTCAAAGTTTTATGCTTTGGTGTTCTCGAGTGGAGCAAACGAAGGAAAACATGGTTATGTTCGCTGGCGGAAAATACGATTTATCGGCCCGCCCGGTTTCTGAGAAACCACAAAAAGCACACACACAAAGAGAGGTCACACTTGACTGGGCAAAAATGCCCAATTGGGTTGTTACACAATTACACAGCCCACTGATTTTCAAAAGTGACAGGTGAGGAGTCCAGAGGCTGAGGGGTGGGATCGATACTTTACGGGGAAAATACTTTTTACTCTGCTGAGAACTGGGCATCCTGCCAGGGCTTGGAGGGTGGGATGGATTGTCACCGTTGTGGGTCAAATGCATAGAGGATTTGGGTGGACTTCAGCTTGCCCCCCCTCCAAAATCCCCCATGTCACTCCTCATACTAAAATTTAGACAGCTAAAACTAGGAGTCTTCAAGTCTTCTTCACCTTTTGGTTGGCCTACCTTCACTGGCTGGCGTTGGCTGGGTGGGAAAAGTGTAGCTTGTAGTTGGCATGCTGAGATTGGGGTGATTGACAGCAGCTGCTCACAGATTTGGCAACTTTTAAGACGTGGACTTCAGTTCGCAGAGTTTTCCAGCCAATATGACTGGACTTCAGCTCCCAGAAATCTTCAGTCATCATGGTTGGACTTCAGCAATTGATTTATTGACCCCCTCTTCTCTTCCCCCTCCTCCCTCTCCTCCCTGCAACCCCCACTCCTTCTAGCACTGATAATGTTACCTAGTTGGGTCATGAAACGTTTGCAAGAAAACAACCAAGTTCGAAGAGCGTCAAGGACCCTTCTATTCTCCTCCTCCCTCTCCTCCTCCTCCTCCTCCTCCTCTTCCTCCTCCTCCTCCTCCTCCTCTTCCATGCAACCCCCCCCTCCTTCTAGCACTGATAATGTTACCTAGTTGGGTCATGAAACGTTTGCAAGACAACAACCAAGTTCGGAGAGCATCAAGGACCCCTCTGTTCTCTTTCTCCCTCTCCTCCTCCTCTTCCCTGTAACCCCTCTCCTTCTAGCACTGATAATGTTATCTAGTTGGGTCATGAAATGTCTGCAAGAAAAATACAAATTTCAGAGAGCACCAAGGACCCCACAGTCCTCCTCCTCCTCCCCCCCACCCCCATTCACAACTCTGTCCCTTCTAGCACTGATAATGTTACCTAGTGCTTTAAATTAAAATGGGGTCCATCCAGGGCAGATATGTTACTTGAAGCTCTAGTCCTATCGTAGCCATGAATGCTGGCTAGGTGACTTTGGGCCAGTCCTTCTCCCTCAGCCCAACCTACTTCACAGGATTGTTGTTGTGGGGAAAATAGGAGGAGGATGGAATATTAACCGCCTTGAATGATTTATTAAAATAATAAGAGGGGAACAAAGAAATACCGGATAAAACCAGGTGATATCGTGAGACACAGATTCAAGAGTTCCCTTTTTGGGTTTCCAGGTTCTGCGAAGAGTCCTAAGCGAAGGCTCCCCTTTGCACTTCCCACCCCCCCACACACACCGGCTGAGTTGTGGGTTCCCTCTTTGGTGAGGACTTTCCCCACGAAGTTCAGGTGACGCAGCCTGTCCTTCTCCTCTCTGGAGTTGGCCTCATCACAGCCGCCCTTCGAAGGGTCACACGACAACGGGAGGGGAGGGGGGCAGACCCACAACAATGAGGCCTTGCACAATCAGCCTCCTTTGCGCAACTGTGTGGTGCCACACACACGACAATCTTTGATTGAAAAGGCCGGGCTCTGATGCCCCTTAATCAAGACTTGACAGTGAGCAGATCTGAACTTTGGGAGAGCCACAAACTGAAGTTCAGATGAATTGAAGTTGCCAAGCTGGAGAAATTCTGTCTCTGTCTGCCTATCATCATTCTCTCTCTCTCTCTCTCTCTCTCTCTCTCTCTCTCTCTCTCTCTCTCTCTCTCTCTCTCTCTCTCTCTCTCTCTCTCACACACACACACACACACACACACACACATATACACACACACATTTATCTATCTATATATCTATGTGTATCTCTATATCTTTTTTTTTTAAATTTTTTTTTTAAATTTGATTTATATGCCGCCCTTCTCCGGAGACTCAGGGCGGCTTACAGTGCGTTAAGCAATAGCCTTCATACTTTTGTATATTTATACAAAGTCAGCTTATTGCCCCCACAATCCGGGTCCTCATTTAACCTACCTTAGAAAGGATGGAAGGCTGAGTCAACCTTGAGCCTTGGAGAGATTCGAACCAGCAGTAAATTGCAGGCAGCTGTGTTAATAACAGGGTGCTTTAAACCACTGTAGTATCAAGATGGTATCTGCATCTGATGCAGTAGTGTAATATCCATTTATCTGTCTGTCTGTCTGTCTGTTTGTCTATCTATCTATCTATCTATCTATCTATCTATCTATCTATCCATCCATCCAACCATCCATCATTTCTATCTTTCTATCACATCTATCTATCTATCTATCTATCTATCTATCTATCTATCTTTCCATCCATCCATCCATCCATCCATCCATCTATCTATCTATCATCTATCTATCTATCCATCCATCCATCCATCCATCATTTCTATCTCTTTCTATCATATCCATCCATCCGTCCGTCCGTCTGTTCATCCATCCATCATTTCTATCTCTTTCTATCACGTTCGTCTGTCTGTCTGCCTATCTATCTATCTATCTATCTATCTATCTATCTATCTATCTATCCATCATTTCTATCGCTTTCTATCCCATCCATCCGTCCGTCCGTCCATCCATCCATCATTTCTATCTCTTTCTATCACATTCGTCTGTCTATCTATCTATCTATCTATCTATCTATCTATCTATCTATCTATCCATCCATCCATCCATCATTTCTATCGCTTTCTATCCCATCCATCTATCCGTCCATCTGTTCGTCCATCCATCCATCATTTCTATCTCTTTCTATCACATTCGTCTGTCTATCTATCTATCTATCTATCTATCTATCTATCTATCTATCTATCTATCTTTCCATCCATCATTTCTGTCGCTTTCTATCACATCCGTCTATCTATCTATCTATCTATCTATCTATCTATCTATCTATCTATCTATCCATCCATCCATCCATCCATCCATCCATCCATCCATCCATCAATACATCCATCCACCATAGGTGAGTTGCTGGGGGTTTGCAGGGGTTCGGGAGAACCTCTAGCTAAGATTCTGTGCAATTCGGAGAACCCCCAAATCCCACTCCTGGCTGGCCCCACCCACCCTGCCCCTCCCCTCCCAGGAGTCCCCATGTGGCCCGTTTTGGATGCAGGTAAGTGCAGGGTGCGCACGGAGGCTCAGGGAGGGCAAATAATGTGCCTACCAAAAGTCTGGAAAGGCTGAAACAGGCCTGTTTCTAGCCTCCAGAGGGCCTCTGGAGCCTGGGGAGGCTGTTTTCCCCCCTCCCGAAGGCTCAAGGAAAGCCTCCAGAGCCTGGGGAGGGCAAAAACATCTCCTCCGCTGTGGTGCAGGAGGCCAACTAGGCCACGACCACCACTGCCACCCACCTATCTATCTATCTATCTATCTACCTACCTACCTACCTACCTACCTACCTACCTACCTACCTACCTATCTATGGTTTTTGTTGTGCTTGTTTGAAGTTTATTTTCTTTGGATTAACATCTCTCATTCTCTCTCTCTCTCTCTCATCTATATCTATCTATCTATCTATCTATCTATCTATCTATCTATCTATCTATCTATCTATCTATCTATCCTGTTTCCCCAAAAATAAGACCCAACCGGAAAATAAGTCCTAGCACGATTTTTTTAGGATGGTTGTAATATTAGCCCTACCCCCCCAAAATAAGCCCCAGTTAAGACTGTCAGCCAGATGGATGCATTTAGTACCCTATGTCCCCCAAAATAAGACCTAACCAGAAAATAAGTCCTAATGCATCTTTTGGAGCAAAATTTAATATAAGACCTGATCTTATTTTTGGGGAAACACAGGATCTATCTATCTATCTATCTATCTATCTATCTATCTATCTATCTATCTATCATCTCTCCATCTCTCCATCTCTCCAACCATCCATCCACCCTCCCTCTCTCTATCGATCCATCATCTTCTTCCTTCCTTCCTTCCTTCCTTCCTTCCTTCCTTCCTTCCTTCCTTCCTTCCTTCCTTCCTTCCTTTTTCTTTCAATTATGGTCATGAGTCAAAGACTACCTGTAATGGACGTCTAGTCTAGTGAAAAGAAGGACCTGATAGCAGTCTGCCAGTATTTGAGGGGCTGCCACAAAGAAGAGGGGGGTCAGCCTATTTTCCCAAGCACCACAAGGCAGGACAAGAAACTATGAATGGAAGTTAATCAAGGACAGAAGCAACCTGGAATTAAGGAGAATAATTAACCTATGGAACAGTTTGCCACCAGAAGCCGTGGGTGCTTCAACCCTGAATGTCTTCAAGAAAACACTGGATAGCCATTCATCTGGGATTGTATCAGGTCTCCTGCTGGAGCAGTGCGTTGAAGAACTCCAAAGTTGCTTCCAAGCCTACTGTTGTATGTTGTACAAACTTCAGACAGGTGCAAGTGGAGGATTTGGGAGAGATGGTGGTCAGTCTGAAAACTCCATTGGGGAAAATAGCCAATTTTAAGAGACAGAGGTGGCGGGAGCAGCAGATGAAAGCAAAGGACGAAGGCCACAGTCACCACGGTTGTCTTTAATCGTGGAGGGTGCCAAAAACGGAAGATCCCACGCCAGATTGTTTAATGGAGATGAATGGTCCCCTACTCTGAGGTTACTCCTTGGCAACGGTCCCTAACCTTTGTGAATGGAGAAAACGGGGGTTGATTGAAACCTACACCAACCACTTTCCATGGGTCTGCCAGGTGCAGCACCTGTTTCCTTGTCCTCCAGTTTCCCAATCAGTTCCTGATTGGCCCTGCTTTGTCTCAGTCCCCCTCCCAAGAAAAGGAGTGTGCCTTCTGCAGGAAGGACCTTGGGGAATTCAATGGGGAAAACCCCTGGCCGTCCGCCAGCGGCTGGTCAATCTGCATAGCAGGGCATAAAAGGAAGCGTCGTGGTCCCATGGACCACATCAGCTTTGGACCTCCATAGTAGAAGAACCAAGGATGGAAGGGTTTTTCTGGAAGACCTTGATGCTGGTTGGGATTCTTTCAGCCTCTGGGAGCCCCCACTTACCCCGCAATCCCTTGACCTATGACGAGGCCCTACATCTCGGAGTGGAGATCTACAATAAGAAAGCCGGGGAAGACTCCCTCTACCGTCTCCTGGAAGATGTTCCTCAGCCTGAATGGGTATGGAGTCCAGACCTGGCAGGCTGGTGGTGGGGGAATGAGGAAGGTGATGGGGATCGTGGTGGGGATGAAGTCGAGGATGATGGGGATGATGAATGTACTGATGAAGCTGGGGAGGATGGAGATGATGAAAGCGATGGAGATGAGGGTGAAGATGGGGATAATGAAATTGAAGAGGATGGGGATGATGAAGGTGATGGGGATGACGGTGAGGATGAAGTTGAGGAGGATGGACATGATGAAAGTGATGAGGATCGTGGTGGGGATGAAATCAAGGATGAGGGGGATGATGAAGATGATGGGGATGATGAAGTTGAGGAGGATGGGGATGATGAAGTTGAGGATGGTGATGGTGAGGATGGTAAGGATGGTGAAGATGAAGGTGAGGAGGAGGAGGAGGATGAAGGTGATGATGGCAATGATGGCGTTGAGGAGGATGAATTGAGGATGGTGATGATGGTGAGGAGGAAGAGAAGGAAGATGAAGGTGATGGTGATAGTGATAATCATGAAGTCCATGCTGAAGATGATGACAATATGTATGGTCTACCTCCCCCACTGAAGGCAGCAAACACAACTTCCCCATTTCCGTCCTTCTCCTGGGTAGGCAGGAAGTAGGGTAGGCAGAGAGGGAGAGAGGGAGGGAGGGAGAGAAAGAAAGAGAGAGGAGAGGAGATGCCCAAAGTCCCCCTAGAAGCTCCTGGGTCTGAGATGATTTCTGTTGCTCCTGGTACAGCACCGTCCGTACCACACCCAGGAGACTTCTCGTCTCAAAGAGTGTTCAAGACACAGTAGAGTTTCATGAGCTCATGGCACCTTGTACATTCTTTGAAAACAATTGTTCCTGCACCCTTCAGAAAAGGACACCATTCTGGTACAGTATAGTCTTCCCAAGCAGGGTTAAAAGCTGAAATGTGCTAACCATGAGTTGGGAGAGCTATTTCAGGCTCATGGTGGACTTCATCCTGGCCTTTGTAGAGTAGACACATCGCCTTGGGGATCACTTCTGAGACTATGGGGGAACTAGCTGAAAAAGAGAGACCCACTCACCCTGTTCTCCTAGTATGGAGATCTCGAAAAGTCTTCATCTATGGTCAATCAGGGCATGGAGTCCAGAACTTCTAGAACTGGCTTGGAGTCTTCTCTGCAGCCGCTTTCAAGTGGCTACATAAAGAGCCATTCAGAAAGGATTCCCAGTCTAAAACGGGAGAAGGTGCAGGTGGCCTTCAAACTAGCTGTTCGGTTTTGCTATGTCTTGTTTCAGGATCCCTATTCTGAAAGCAATCAAGAGCTGAACTTCACCATCAAACAGACGGTGTGCCCGGTAGAAGAAGAATTTTCCATGGAGGAATGCGACTTCAAAGAAAACGGGGTGAGGGATTGATACCCAACTGGTTGGGTGATGTATGGTAGATGGAGACAGGTCTATTGGGACCTCTGTAGGATCTTCTTGGCAGAGGTGAAACTGGAGTGCCATCCCCATTGGGTTGAAGAAAGAGCTCTTCAACTTCTATCTTTGTCTTGAGGGACATCTACTTCTCGGTTCTCCAAGCCAACTCTTAGGCCCAGATACAAGGATGGGGAAGGACCCTCGAACCCTTCAAAAGTTATTTCCTGTTCCCCTAAAGTGTACATGGAGAGACTGAGGATCCACCAGCTTAGATTGTCTAACTTTGTTCGGGAAGGGTCCAAGATTCCTCCGTAGGAAAGGAGATGGTGGTCTCCATGGAATCTGAGTTCTGAGAGATATCTTGATTCTCACCACGCTTTTTTCTCCTCCACAGCTGGTCAGACAATGCACAGGCTACTATTTCCTGGAGGAGAGGCCCCCAGTGGCTGTTCTCACCTGTGACGCCGTGGAGGGATCAGCGAAGGAGGAGGAGAAAGAGGAGGAGAAGAAGGTAAGAAGGGGGTGTGGTAGCTCCTAGGATGGTCTAGAACAGTGTTTCTCAATCTTGGAAGCTTGAAGATGGGTGGACTTCAACTCCCAGAATCCCCCAGCCAGCAGCGCTAGATTAGAAGACTTCCCGGATCCCCTCCAACTCTGTAATTCTGAGGAGGGGGAGAAGGAGCGGGAGGAGGAGAAGTAAAGGAGAGAAGGGATTCCTTCTAGAGAGGGGGTTGGATTAGATCATCTCCAAGCTCCCTCCAACTCTGTCATTCTGAGAAGAAGGAAGAGAAGGAGAAGAAAAAGGATTCCTGCTGGGTTGGACTAGATGTCATATTGAGAAGAAGGACGAGAAGGAGAAGGGGAGAAAAGGGTTTCCTGCTAGAGCGGACTACATGACCTCGGAGGTCCCCTACAACTCTGTGTTCTACGTTCTTCTTCTCTAGGACCGGCCCAAACGTGTCAAGAGATTCAAGAATTTTTTCAAAAAAATCAGGGATGGCATTCATGATTTCTTCCAGAATAACCGCTTTGTCATCGGCGTAAATTTCCGCTTCTAGGCCGTGATTCAGAAGGACCAAATCTTCCAGTTTTCCATCGATTAAAAAAAACTTCCCACATTTTTCCAGCTTTGCTTTTCCCATTTAGACCTCTGTTTAGGGCAAAGAATCTTGACTTTAACGAGCGTACGACTTAGAATCAGTAACCCAGCTTTTTTTTTTTTTTTTTTAAAATGGCAATATTGGCAGTCCTCGATTTACAACGGTTCATTTAGTGACCGTTCAAATTTCCAATGGCAAGGGACTCGGGACTGGGTTTTTTTTTTCACACTTACGACCGTTGTAGCCTCCCCGTGGTCACATGATCGAAATTCAGATGCTTGGCAACTGACTCGTACTTATGACGGTTACATGGGGGGGGGGTGTCACGTGATCCCTTTGGCTACCTTCTGACAAGCATAATCAAAGGGGAAGCTGGATTTGCTTAACGACCATTTGCTTAGTGAATGCGGCAAGGATGGTCGTAAAACAGGGCATAATTCTCTTGATAAATGTTTCATTTAGCAACAGAAATTTCGGGCTCAATTGTGATAGTAAGTTGAGGATAACCTGTAAATGCCGAAATGAGGCTTTGCAAAGTATGAGTCTTTTTGGGAGAAAAATCAGTTTTTCCATCCTGTCTTTACAGATAGTCCTCGAGTTACGATCAGAATTGAGTCCAAAATTTATGTTGCTAAGTGAAACGTTTGTTAAGAGAGTTTTGTCCCATTTGATGAATTTTCTGGCTACGGTTGTTAAGTGAATCATTGCATTTCTCAAGTAAGTCCCATGGTCGTTAAGTGAATCTGGCTTCCCCATGGACTCCTGACAAATTTGCAAAAGAGGATCATGTGACCCTGGGACACTGCAACTGTCATAAATGTGAGTCAGTTGATAAGAATCTGAATTTTGACCGATGCTGCAATGGTCGTAAGTCTGAAAAAGGGTCATAAGTTGCTTTTTTTCCAATGCCAGTGTAACTTGGAGCAGTCACTAAGTGAATTGTCGTAAGTCGAGGACGATCTGTATTTTGAAAGAGCTTCGGAGTCACTGAGATTGATTTAAAAAGCTGTGTAAATTTTCTGAATAATAAATAAATAATAAAATTTTTCTGGGCAAGGGTCTTGCTTTTTCTTCTTTTCCAACAACTTTTCATCCTTTGTCTCCAATTCTGTTTGCTTCACGATAGTTTATCTCGATTTGAGAATCGAATTTATTGTTCTTTTGGGCCTAACTGGGTTGCGAGCAGAATTACAGATAATTCTTGGTTACAGATAATTCACTTGACCAATGTCTCACTTAACAACAGAAATTTGGGGCCCGATTGTGATTGTAAATTCGAAAACTACTTGTTTATTAGTTTATTAGATTTCTATACCGCCCTTCTCCCGAAGGACGCAGGGCAATGTACAGCTATATTAAAACACATAGATTTAAAAAATTTAAAACCAAATTAAAATCAATATATAAAATTGGCCCGCAAATTAAAACACACATACACCCATAATAAAATTCATATTAGGTCAGTCCGGCTTGTTGAAACAAAGGGGTCTTCAGGGCGCGGCAAAAAGTACGCAGGTCGGGGCTAAGACGAAGCTCTAGGGGCAGCTCATTCCAGAGGGCTGGTGCCCCCACAGAGAAGGCTCTCCCCCGGGTGTCGCCATTCGGCATTGTTTGGCCGACGGCACCCTGAGGAGTCCCTCTCTGTGGGAGCGTACTGGTCGGTGAGAGGCTACTGGTGGCAGAAGGCGGTCTCGTATATACCCCGGTCCTAAGCCATGGAGCGCTTTCAAGGTGGTGACCAACACCTTGAATCGCACCCGGAAGACCACCAGGAGCCAGTGCAGCTCGCGCAGGAGGGGTGTTACGTGGGTGCACCGAGTCGCACCCATAACCATCCGCGCGGCCGCATTCTGGACCAGTTGGAGCCTCCAAGTGCTCTTCAAGGGGAGCCCCATGTAGAGAGTGTTGCAGTAGTCCAGACGGGACGTGACAAGGGCATGAGTGACTGTGCGCAGGGCATCCCAGTCCAGAAAGGGATGCAACGGGTGCATCAGGCGAACCCGATAGAAAGCTCCCCAGGCCATGGGCATCATATGATCTTCCAAAGACAGCCGTGCATCCAGGAGAACACCCAAGTTGTGAGCCCTCTCTGTGGGGGCCAGGATCTCGCCCCCAATAGTCAGCGATGGAGCCAGCTGACTATACTGGGACGCTGGAAGCCACGGCCACTCGGTCTTAGAAGGGTTGAGTTTGAGCTTGTTTCTCCCCATCCAGATCCGCACGGCCTCCAGGCACTGGGACCTCACGTCAAGGGCATCATTGGGGTGGTCCGGGGTGGAGTTATACAGCTGAGTATCATCAGCGTACTGATGGAACCTCACCCCGAAACCACGGATGATCTCACCCAGCGGCTTCACATAAATGTTGAACAAAAGGGGAGAGAGGACCGACCCCTGTAGCACCCCACATACAAGGTGCCTCGAGGTCGACCTCTGCCCCCCTGCCAACACAAACTGCGTACGGTCGGAGAGGAAGGAGGAGAACCACCGCAACATGGTGCCCCCCACTCCCAACCCCTCCAATCGTCACAGCATGATACCATGGTCGATGGTATCAAAAGCCGCTAAGAGATCTAATAGGTCCGGGACAGAGGAGCAGCCCCTGTCCCGAGCCCTCCAGAGATCATCAACCAATGGGACCAATGCTGTTTCTGTGCTGTGCCCAGGCCTGAAGCCCGACTGGAACGGATCTAGATAAGCTGATTCATCCAGGTATTGAGGAAGCTGTCGGGCTACCACACGCTCAACAACCTTTGCCACAAAGTGAAGGTTGGAGACTGGGCGATAATTGGCTAATACGGCCGGGTCCAGGGAAGGAACTATATCTCCCAGTCTCCTGGTGATTGGCTCAAAATCACCCAGTGGCTTTCATGCCTAAAGGAAAACTATAACTCACTGTCACCTGGTGATTTCCCCAAAGTCACCTAGCTGGCTTTCATAACTAAGGCAGGACTAGAACTCACCATCACCTAGTCATTGGTCCAAGGTCACCCAGCTGCCTGCCTTCAAATTGCCAAGTGGGATAAATGCTTTATGACAACTCTGAGTAGAGAATTTAGGACAATAATTTAGTCTGAAACCTGTGGGAAAAAGGATAAAACAGGTGACAACATGAGGCTGATGTGAGGGCAGCATGGGTGAGAATAAATTAAATTAAATTAAATTAAAATTAAAATTTAGGAGCCTGGATAGCTCTGCAGACAAGGCACTGCAATTTAACACCAGTTGTCTGCAATTAAAGTAAGTTCGAATCTTGCCAGGCTCAAGGTTGACTCAGCCTTCCATCCTTTTTAAGGTAGATAAAATGAGGACCCAGTTTGTGGGGGCAATAAGCTGACTTTGTAAAAATATACAAAAGTGTGAAGGCTATTGCTTAACGCATTGTAAGCCGCCCTGAGTCTCCGGAGAAGGGCAGCATATAAATCAAAAAATTTTTAAAAAAATTAAATTAAATTAAATTCAGAATAGAACTGGAAGGGACTTTGGAAGTCTTCTAGTCCAGCTCAGACAGGAGACCCTGTACCATTTCAAACAAATGACTGTCCAATCTCTTCTTAAAAGCCTCCAGTGATGGAGCACCCACAAATTCTGGTGGCAAGCTGTTCCACTGGTTAATTGTTCTCACAATTAACCAGTGGAATGAAGAACGAAGATCAGCACCACAACCATCATTGCTGTCAGTTATCACAGGCGCAACAAAGGGTGCCAAAGATGGCAGATTCTGCTCCAGATTGTTTTAGGAGGAACAAAAGGATTTCCTACTCTGAGGTTACACCTTGGCACAGATCCCTGACCTCTTCGGAGCCACACAAATGGAGTTGATTGTAATTACACCAACCTATCAGGTGCAGGACTTGCTTCCTCGTCCTTCAGTTCCTGACTGGCCCTGAGCATAGAAGATTCAGAATGTTGAGTGACCACACACACAAAGGTTGAGAATATATGTGGTAACTTTATTGTCTTACATAGTGACATTATATAGTTCGTTACTTTCAAGTTACAGCGTACTTGGCAGAATATATCATTGGCTCACAGAATCTTCCAGGTAACTTAAATCATAGGTTAATCATTACTGCTTTGCTTAAGCACTTATAATGTTTAGCTATAATTAAAATCTAACACACATCCCACTTCCTCTCCTCCTCTTCCTCTTATTTACAGAGTTAGGGTCTTTATCTTCTAATGTCATTTCCTGGCGCTTACGTGCAAGTAACCTTCCTTAATCTGAGGTTTGCCATCCAAGATAGGAAAATTTACAAAGTCAGATAGCTGACTTTGTATAAAATATACAAAAGTATGAAGGCTATTGCTTAACGCATTGTAAGCCGCCCTGAGTCTCCGGAGAAGGGCGGCATATAAATCAAATTAAAAAAAAAAAAAATTCCTGCACATATGCAGACTACCAAACAATGTCGACTGGCGGCCCCCAGGGGAAGACCCTTCTCTGTGGGGGCACCTCTTGTCTGGAATGAGCTCCCCCCGGAGATACAGAGGATCCCGGATCTACGTACCTTCCACCACGCTCTTAAAACCTTTTTATTCCATCAGGCTGGCCTGGCCTAATTTTTCCCTTTTTTCCCTTTTAAAATACACATTTTAATTGGTTTTAATTTATTGGGGTGTTTTAAATCTGTCTTCGGCCAAATTATTTAATTCGGTTTTATTCTGTTTTTAAATTTTGTATTTATGTGTTTTTATCTTGTGGCTGTTCACTGCCCTGAGTCCTTCGGGAGTAGGGCGGTATACAAATCAAATAAAACTAAACTAAAACTAAACTAAACTGCAGATTCCTACATTGAACATCGGTGTTGGAAGGGACTTTGAGGTCCCTTTCCTGCTCAAGCAGGAAAGACCTGTCCTATACTATCTCAGACAAATGCCGGTCCGGACTCTTCTTCAAATGATGGAGCACCCATAACTTCTGGTGTTCCACTGATTAATTGTCACAAATGGGGCGGGTCAGTTGTTCTACTTATTTTCCAAAACACCAGAAGGCAGAAGAAGAACCAACAGATGGAAACTCACCAAGGAGAGAAGAATTAAGCAGAAACTGCCTAACAGTGAGGACAATCAACCAGTGGAACAGAAGTTGCCTTCAGAAGTTGTGGGTGCTTCATCATTGGAGGCTTTCAAGAAGAGATTGGACTGCCGTTTGTCAGAAATGGCGTAGGGTCTCCTGCTCACGCAGGAGGGTTGGACTAGATGACCCCCAAGGTCCCTTCCAACTCTATGTTCTCACTGTCAAGAAAGTTCTCCTTAGTTCTAGGTTGCTTTTCTCCTTCATTAGTTTCCATCCGTTGTTTTTCTCCTGTCTTCTGGTGCTTTGGAGAAGAGGCCTTCTACGGCAGCCCCTCAAATACTGGAAGACAAGCTATCATGCCACCCTTAGTGCCATCCTTTTCAATAGGATAGGATAGGATAGAAGAAGAGAGAACAGAACAGAAAACAGAAGAGAAAATAGAAGGGAAAACCAGAAAAGAATAGAAAACAGAATAGAATAGAGAACAGAACAGAAAAGAAGAGAAAGTAGAAGAGGAAAAAAAGAATAGAATAGAATAGAGAATAGAGAACAGAACAGAAAATAGAAGAGAAAACCAGAAAAGAATAGAAAACCAGAAAAGAATAGAAAACAGAATGGAATGGAATGGAATGGAATGGAATAGAATAGAATAGAATAGAATAGAATAGAATAGAATAGAATAGAATAGAATAGAATAGAATATGGAATGGAATGGAATGGAATAGAATAGAATAGAATAGAATAGAATAGAATATGGAATGGAATGGAATGGAATGGAATAGAATAGAATAGAATAGAATAGAATAGAATAGAATAGAATAGAATAGAATAGAATAGAATAGAATTCTTTATTGGCCAACTGTGATTGGACACACAAGGAATTTGTCTTAGGTGTATATGCTCTCAGTGTACATAAAGAAAAATAAAATAAAAATACATTCATCAAAGATACAACACTTAGTGATAGTCAAGGCTACTAATAAACTATCAAATCGTACTAAGAAGCAAATAAAAACAATATAATTGAAAGATACAAGCCACATGGTTATAATAATAAGTAGAAAAGGAGTTAGGTACTAGGAAGGATGAGAAGAATAATAGTAATACAGTCTTGGTTTGACACTGTTGTGGGAATTATTTATTTAGCAGAGTGATGGCGTTCGAGGGAAAAAACTGTCCTTGTGTCTAGTTGTTCTGGTGTGCAGTGCTCTATGGTGTCGTTTTGAGGACGTAGGAGTTGAAACAGTTGATGTCCAGGATGCGAGGGGTCTGTAAATATTTTCCCAGCCCTCTTTTTGACTCGTGCAGTATACAGGTCCTCAGTGGAAGGCAGGTTGGTAGCCGTTGTTTTTTCTGCAGTTCTAATTCTCCTCTGAAGTCTCTGTCTGTCTTGTTGGGTTGCAGAGCCAAACCAGACAGTGATGGAGGTGCAGACGACAGACTCAATAATTCCTCTGTAGAACTGGATCAGGAGCTCTTTGGCTTTAGTTTACCTCTCTAAACTAGAGATACTCAATTCCTGCAAGTGCTCTTCATATATGATGGGTGCCATATTCCAAGTGTGGCCTTACCAAGACTTTATAAAGTGGCATTAACACTTCACCTGATCTTGATTCTATCCCTCTGTTTATGCAGCCCAGAACTGTGTTGACTTTTTTGGCAGCTGCTGCACACGGTTGGCTCATATTTAAATGGTTGTCCACTAATTCTGTTTTGAGGGGAGGCAACGGAATTTCATTTTTAATGTGGGTCTGTGTGCTCCAAATAAAAAAAATGACAATAAAGCTTATCTTATATCTATCTTATATTATCTTCTTGCCTTGTTTTGTCTTGTTATACTTTATCCTATCCTACCCTAACCCTACCTTATCTTACCTTACCTTATCAGAATAGAGCTGGAAGAGACCTTGGACGTCTTCTAGCCCAAATCCTTGCTCAGACAGGAGACCCTTAGAGAATCATAGAATGACAGTGTTGGAAGGGACCTGGGAGGTCATCTAGTCCAGCCCCCAGTTCAAACAGGAGATCCTCACAGAATCATAGAAGAACAAGGATGGAAGGGATCTTGGGGGTCATCTATCTTTTACAACCTGTGGACTTCAACTCCCAGAATTCCTGAGAAGCTGTCTCAGGAATTCTGGGAGTTGAAGTCCACAGGTTGTAAAAGAGCCACATTTGCCCATCCCTCTAGTCCAGTGTTTCTCAACCTTGGAAGCTTGAAGATGGGGGGACTTCAACTCCCAGAAACCCCCAGCCAGCGTTGCTGGCTGGGGGATTCTGGGAGTTGAAGTCCACCCCATCTTCAAGCTACCAAGGTTGAGAAACACTGCTCTAGTCCAATTCCCTACTCAAGCAGGAGAACCTTAAGGAAAAGCCATAGAATGACAGATTTGGAGGGCACCTGGGAGGTCATCTAGTCCAACTCCCTGTTCGAGCAGGAGACCCTATATAATTTGACACAATTGCCTCTAATCAATCGATTGATTGATGGATCAGGTGCTTTCAAGTCTTTGCGGACTCTTAGACAACACCCTTGATGGGGTTTCTCCATGGGCTTTAATCCACTTTAATCCATTTCTGTAACCACCCATAACTGCAACTTCGGGCAGCTAACCAAGTTAAACACGATAAAACCAACGAACACGACAACACACACCCTGGCAGCCAAGGACAACAACAGGCACAATAATGCCATAACAACTAAGTCACAGCCTCATTTTTGTTTACCTTTTTAAAAACTGTGTTCATTATTGTTATAAATAACTCGAAGCATCAAATATATCTAATATCCCTTTCTTTTCTATTTTCCCCACAGTCACAATTTTGTGAGGTAGGCAGATATATATATATATATATATATATATATATATAGAAAGAGAGAGAGATGGCCCGAAGTCACCCAGCCACCTTCCATGTTAAAGTTGAAACTAGAACTCACAGACTCCTGGTGATTGGCTCGGTCACCCATCTTGCTTTCATGCCTAAGGTGGGACTAAAACCTACCGTCTCCTGGAATCACCTCAAAGTCACCCGGCCAATTTTCATGCCAAACGTGAAACTAGAACTCCCTGTCTCCTAGTTATTCATTCATTTGCGATTTTGTTCAGGAGGGGGGACCGGACCTGGCGGTATTACAGAGACTTGGCTGGGCCAGGAGGGGGGGTCCCCCTTGTTGAAATGTGCCCACCCAGTTTTCGCGCATTCCATCAGCCGAGGGCACAGGGGAGGGGCGGGAGGGTGGCGGTTGTCATTAGAGAAAGTCTTGGTCCGAGGGAGGCCACTGTTCCTCAGACGGCCGGATGTGAGTCCCTCCTTGTGAAGTGGGGTCACGGGGTGCAGATGGGCTTGCTGATGACGTACCTGGCTCCCTGCCACGTGGCGATGGCCCTGCCCGAGCTGCTCAAAGTTATAGCCGCGGTGGCGGTTGATACCCCCAGGCTTATGGTCATGGGGGATTTTAACTTGCCATCCGTCGGTGAGGCGTCTGAGGTGGCTCGGGAGTTCATGGCTTCCATGACGGCTATGGACCTGACCCAGTTAGTTCATGGCCCTACTCACACGGGGGGAAACACACTGGACTTGGTTTTTGTCTCTGCTCAGTGGCTGAGTGATCTTGCGATAGGGGATATAGCGATCGAGCCCTTGTCATGGTCGGATCACTCGCTCCTTCGACTTGACTTTCTGACCGCCGTACTCCATTGCACGGAGGCGGAGCCGACCAGGTGGTTCCACCCCAGGCGCCTGATGGACCCGGATACGTTCCAGATGGAGCTTGGGCCATTTCCTGAGGCTCTGGCTCACGGCTCGACTGAAGACCTAGTGGCCGCCTGGGATAGGATGGCCGCTGGAGCTTTGGACCAGGTTGTGCCTTTGCGGCCTCTGATCCGGTCTCACCTGGCTCCTTGGTTCACCGAGGAGCTGAGGGAGATGAAACGCCGGAAAAGACGCCTGGAGAGCAGTTGGAGGGCCAGCCGTTCTGAATCAGACCGAACACTACTAAGGTCTCATATTAAGACCTACCTGGTGGCGATAAAAGCGGCAAAATGTAATTATTTTTCCACTCTTATTGCATCATCAGATAATCGCTCGGCCGCCCTGTTTAGGGTGACCCGCTCCCTGCTCCACCAGGAAGCGCGGGAGGACCCCTTGGAGGGTAGAGCCGAGGATTTTGTACAGTATGACAAAATCGCTCAGATTCAGGAACACCTGGACTCTGACTGGGTAGATTCAGGAGGGATGATGGAGGCAGGTCTTGAGAATATTATCTGGGAAGAGTTTGATCCTGTGACTCCCGAAGACGTGGACAGGATACTGGGCAGACTGAGCGTGGCCACATGTTTATTGGACCCGTGTCCCTCCTGGTTGGTGCTGGCTTCCCAGGAGGTTATACGAGGCTGGCTCCAGGGGATTATTAATGCTTCCTTGAGTGAGGGTGTCTTCCCTGCCGCCTTGAAGGAGGTGGTGGTGAGGCCCCTCCTCAAGAAGCCTTCCCTGGACCCAGCAGTGTTAGCCAACTATCGTCCAGTCTCCAACCTCCGCTTTGTTGTGAAGGTTGTTGAGCGTGTGGTAGCCCGACACTTCCTCAATACCTGGATGAATCAGCTTATCTAGATCCATTCCAGTCGGGCTTCAGGCCTGGATACAGCACGGAAACGGCATTGGTCGCATTGGCTGATGATCTCTGGAGGGCTCAGGACAGAGGTTGCTCCTCTATCCTGGTCCTATTAGACCTCTCAGTGGCTTTTGATACCATCGACCATGGTATCATGCTGCACCGGTTGGAAGAGTTAGGGGTGGGGGGCACTGTGTTGCAGTGGTTCTCCTCCATTCTCTCTGACCGGTCGCAGTCTGTGTTGACAGGGGGGCAGAGGTCGACCCCAAGGCCCCTTGTATGTGGGGTGCCACAGGGGTCGGTCCTCTCGCCCCTTCTGTTCAACATTTATGTGAAGCCGCTGGGTGAGATCATCCGAGGTTTCGGGGTGAAATACCATCAGTACGCTGATGATACTCAGCTGTACATCTCCACCCCGGATCACCCCAATGATGCCCTTGAAGTGATGTCCCGGTGCCTGGAGGCTGTACGGATCTGGATGGGGAGAAGCAGACTCAGGCTCAACCCATCCAAGACCGAGTGGCTGTGGTTTCCGACGTCCCGATATAGTCAGTTGGTGCCATCACTATTGGGGGCGAGTCGTTGGCCCCCATGGAGAGGGCTCGCAACTTGGGTGTCCTCCTGGACTCACGGCTGTCTTTAGAAGAGGATTTGACAGCTGTGGCTGGGAGGACTTTTTATCAGGTTCGCCTGATCCTCCAGTTGCATCCCTTTCTGGATTGGGACTTGTTACGTACGGTCACTCATGCCCTCGTCACTTCCCGCCTGGACTACTGCAATGCTCTCTACATGGGACTCCCCTTGAGGAGCACCGGAGGCTCCAGCTGGTCCAGAATGCAGCCGCATGGGTGATTACAGGAGCGACGTGGTGCTCCCATGTGACTCCCCTCCTGCACGAGCTGCACTGGCTCCCGGTGGTCTTCCGGGTGCGCTTCAAGGTTTTGGTTACCACCTTTAGAGTGCTCCATGGCTTAGGACCGGGGTACCTACGAGACCACCTTCTGCCACCAGTAGCCTCTCACCGACCAGTATGCTCCCATAGAGAGGGTCTTCTCAGGGTGCCATCGGTCAAACAATGTTGACTGGCGGCCCCCAGGGGGAGAGCCTTCTCTGTGGGGGCACCCGCCATCTGGAATGAGCTCCCCCCGGAGATACGGAAGATCCTGGATTTGCGCACTTTCCGCCGTGCCCTCAAAACATTCTTATTCCAGCAGGCTGGTCTGGCCTAACCTCCCTTTTAATTGCTTTTAAATTTGTTTTATAATTTGGGGTGTTTAAAATTTGTTTTGGGCCAAAGTATTTAATGTATTTTTAATTGGTTTTTTAACATTTGTATTATGTGTATTTTATCTTTTGCCTGTTCACCGCCCTGAGTCCTTCGGGAGTAGGGCGGTATATAAATTTAATAAATAAATAAATATAAATAGTAACTGGGCAGGCTTTCATGCCGAAGGTGGGACTAGAACTCACAGTTTTCGGCCTGCACTTTCACCCCTCCACCAAAGTGCCTCATTTATATCACAGTTTGCGGGACATGTTTTTTCTCTGGACTGCTACTCGACAGTTCACAACCCTAACGCAAAGACGGAAGATCCTGTTTTAAGGTCTCCTACTCTGAGGTTACACCTTGGCACCCATCCCCAGCCCTTGTGAATGGAAAGAAATGGAGGTGACCGTAATGTACACCAACCACTTTCCATGAGTCTGCCAGGTGCAGCACCTGTTTCTTTGTCCTCCAGTTTCCCACCTGAACAAAACAGTTTTTGATTGGCCCTGCTTTGTCTCAGCCCTACTCTCCAAAATGTCAAATTGTGCAGGAAGGACCTCAGAAAATTCGGCGTGGAAAACCCCTGGCCATCCACCAGCGAGTGGACAACTTGCGTATCAGGGCATAAAAGGAGACAGCTTGATCCTGAGGACCACATCGGCTGTGGACCTCCTTAGCAGAAGAAGCAAGGATGGACTGGAAGACCTTGCTGGTGGTTGGAGCTCTTACAATCGGTGGGACCTTCTCACTTCCACACAAACCGCTGCCTTATGACAAGGCCATGGAGCTTGGAGTGGCCATCTACAATAGCAAAGCAGCAGAAAACTTTCTCTACCGTCTCTTGGAGGCTGTTCCTCAGCCTGAGTGGGTACGTACTCTCTGTTTCAGGTCCACAATGGACTTGATCCTGTCCTGTTTAGAGCCGTTGAAGAGTAGACCCATCCGTAGTGGGAAGGAGTCCAGAAAGGTAACTGAAAAAGAGAGACCCACCCATCAGCTGTGGACCTCCAAGGTAGAAGAACCGAGGATGGAAGGCTGTTTCTGGAAGACATGGGTGAAGGGGTGGGGGGCTCTTTAAATCTGTGGGGTCTCCTCACTTCCACACAAACTACTGACCTATGACAAGGCTGTGGGCCTTGTTGTGACCATCTACTGTAGCAAAGCAGGAGAAGTCTGTGTATACCAGCTTCTGGAGGCTCTTGGTGAGCCTGGTTGGGTATGTACTCCTCAGTTCAGGTCCATTGTGGGCTTGTTTAGAGCCTTTTGTAGAGAAGATCCATCCCTGAGGTGCAGCAGTTCTGAGACCGCCAGTGAGCTAGTGAAAAAAGGAGGAATCCATCCATCTTGTTCTCCTATCATGGAGATCTTGAAGAGCCTTCATCTACAGTCAATCAGGATGATGGGCATAGAATCCAGAACATGTATGGACTCTGCTCTGTAGAGCAGATGGAGCCGCCACATTCTGGTGGCTCCGTCAAGAGTCATTCCACATAGTTCCAAGGTAATGTGGGAGGAAGGTCAAGTGGCCTCCAGACTAATCATCTGCTTGACTGTGTCTTGTTTCAGGATCCCAATTCTGAAAGCACTCAAGTGCTGAAGTTCACCATGAAGGAGACAGTGTGTCCAGTGAAAAGCGAACATTCTTTGGAGGAATGCGACTTCCAAGAAGATGGGGTGAGTGATGGATGCTAACCTGGACTGGCAATGTTTCGAGGCCATGGGACATCCATAGGATCTTCTGGGCAGAGATGAAACTGGATTCCATCCCCACTGAGTTGAAGATAAAGCATATCTGAGGCTGCCTCTTTCTCTTCTACCTTTGTCTTGAGTGTCTTCTCTGTTTTCCAACTCAACACTTAGGCCCAACGCCATCGATAGAGAAGGGACCCCAACACTTGAACCCTTCAACGAACCCTTCTACAGTACACATGGAGATTGAGGCAGAGCTTGTCTAATGAAGGACACAGTTGAAGCAACCTCAGGGGCTGACCCAAGATTTCTCCATAGCAAAGCAGGTGGTGGCATCTGTGGAACAAATTCTGGGTGATAGCTTGATTCTTTCCATGTATTCTTTTCTCTTCGCAGGAGGTCAGACAATGCAGAAGCTACTATTTCTTTGAGGAGAGACCCCCAGTGATTGTAGTCATCTGTGCACCTGTGGCTAGACTGGAGGAGAAGAAGAGAGAAGAAGAGGAGAAGGAGGAAGAAGGGAAGGAAGTGGAGGATAAACAGGAGGAGAAGAAGGAGGAGGAGGGGAAGGTAAGAAGAACTCAGTGTGATGGATGGGTCCTCCTCCCATGAGCTCTAACCCTAGAAGGAGGGTTGAACCATTGGCAAGGCAAAGGAGACCCCATCTCACCTGAGGTCCTACATTTGCCCCATCTTTTAGAGAGGAGGTTCCACCTCAATGACATCTCCCAAGGTTTGGCTCCTCCTGAACCAGCCACCTGTCCAATGTTGAGACATGCTGGAAACATAATTAAGTAATTTGTGGAAACCGTAGAAATTTGTAGCTCAGAGCTGAACTGACAGGTCCTTAGTGTTCTCCGAGCTCGGTGGGTTTCTTGCAGACATTTCAGGACCCAACTAGGGAACGTTATCAGTGCTAGAAAGGAGGAGGGTTTGAAGGGGGGGAGGAGGAGGAAGAAGAAGAAGAGGAGGAAGGAAAGGAGGAGAACTGTGGGGTCCTTGGAGCTCTCTGAGCTTAGTGGCTTTCTTCCAGATGTTTCATGGCCCAACTAGGGAACATCATCAGTGCTAGAAGGGAGGGAGGGTTTGAAGGGAGGAGGAGAAGGAGGAAGAGGAGAAGGTAAGAAGGTGGTCTGATGGATGGGTACTTCCTGCTTGCAGACAGGAGGGAAGGGAAGAAGGAAGAGGAGGAGGTAAGAAGATGGTTTGATGGTTCTGATGAGCTCTAAACCTAGAAGGAGGGTTGAACCATTTGCAAGGGGGAGGAGACCCCATCTCAGTTGAGAGCCTACATTGGCCACAAGTTTTAGAGAGGAAACATCTCCCAAGCTTTGGTTCCACCTGAAGCTTGTCCACTGTTGAGACCCTCTGGAGACATAAATAATTTCCGGGGAGCTGTAGGAATTTCTCTTCCTGGGGGTTGATGTGCTTCTCTAAGTTTTGAGACTTTAGACCTTGGAGAGGGAGGTCTTCTTCAGAGGGGAGGGACAAGCTCATGGAGGACAGAAATAATCACTCGATCCCAGACTCTGCAGGGATGGGGTGGGAGGAGAAAGGCAGATTTGGCTTTGCAAAACCATACAAAGGCATTTTTCCCCCTCTTCCAGTTTCTGAAGTTGAAAGGTTAAGGGTTGAGCTCCCAGAAGTGGGCAGAACCTCCTTCCTGAGGCCCCTTGCCCTTCCCTGCAACACCATTTTTAATCTGCATTTAACAGATTAACAAGAGTTGGAAGGGATCTTGCAGGTCATCGAGTCCAATCTCCTGCCCAAACATCTGCCTCGACCTAGGATCGAACTCACAACCTCCTGATGGTGAGGCAAGAGCTCCACCTCTCTCAAATCAAAGGCACATCCATTGCAGTCGTGATTTGAAAAACGCAGGTTAAAAATGGAGTTGCTGAGAAAGGAAGGGGGCTTTCAGGAAGGAGATTCTGCCCACTTTTGGGGCACAGGAGACGATGGGTGCAGAGGTGGTTTTAAGCCTTGGTGACCTGCGGGAGGGCCCCCACCTGCCTGGGCACAATCCCGTCCTATATCGCTGTGTTTTTAACACCGCATGCATGTGAGGACAGCACGCACGAGTGAATTGCCGTGTTTCACATTTCCAGTGCTGGGCGAACCAGTTGTTACAGTACGTGAACCCCACTTCTGGATCGGTGTGAGTTTAGCTCAAAAGTTTCACCTTTCAGCTTGAGTTCTAGCCCTGCCAAAGCCAGTTGGGCAACTTTGGGCCAATCACCAGGAGATGGTGAGTTCTAGTCCTGCTTTAGGCATGGAAACCGACTGGGTGTCTTTGGCCCAACCACCAGGAGACGGGGAGTTCTAGACTACCTATAATTCTGTTCACGACCCATTCAGGCCAAAACGAGTAGAAAAAAAAAAACGAGTAGAAAAAAAAAAAAGAAAAAGAAAAAAGGAGAAAGGAAATTTGATCCTCAAATCTAGGTAAAATATAGCAGAGGAAACAGAATTGGGGATAAGGGAAAATATCGAGCAGGACAGAAGCTGAGCAGGGAAGAAGAAAGAGGAAGGGGCTGGATGCCCCCCCGGGGGCTACCCATTGGGGACCCAGCCCTGACCACATGTGCGGTCCTTCTCTTCCTCTCTAGGGTCAGCCCAGGCGGGTCAAGAGATTCAAGAAATTTTTCAAGAAGATCAAGAACGGCATCAAGACATTTATAAAGAAAACTCAAATGGCCATCGGTTCCCATTTCCGCTGGTAAACGATGAGGATCCAGAACGGCTCCAATCTCCGATCCCAGAAGAATCTCCACGGGAAAAGATGCAGATTCTCCGTTTTTCCTTCTTAAACCTACGTTGAAAAACTAACCTAATTCGGACTGGCTAAATGATTAAATTACAATTTCCTCTGGTTTGGTTGTACGTTTCCCCTGAATTTTCGAAGCACAATTCATCGACGCAGAAAGCCATAACTCCGAGGCGATCTTGGAGAATCCAAACCCAGGAGGTAGCCCTCCAGTTACGACCATTTGTTTAGTGACCGTTCCAAATTACATCGGCACTGGGGGGGAAAAGTGATTCTCGACCCTTTTTTCACATTTCCACGGCCCCATGTAGCAATTGGCTCATACAGCTAGTCCTTGACTTATAATGATCTGTTTAGGGACTGCTCAAAGTTACAATGCCATTGAAAAAAAAAAAGACTTATGACTGCTTTTCGCACTTACGACCGTCACAGCATCCCCACAGTCACATGATCAAAATTCAGGCGCATGGCAGCTGACTCGTATTTATGACAGTGTTCCATTGCCCCAGGGTCACGTAATCATGGGGAAGCCAGATTCACTTAACAACTTAATAATCGTAGGGCAATTTGCTTAATGGAGGCAAGAAAGGCTGTGGGTAAAACTCACTTAACGGCTGTTTGATTTAGGAGGAGAAGTCTGGGGCTCAGTTGAAGTCGTAAGCCGAGGACTGGCAGGCAGAAGAGACGAATTAGGAAAAAGGGTCGAAGAAAATGGGGAAATTGGCAGAAGTACTTCTAAGGCAGCTTTTAAAAAATGGAAATAAATGCTGAACAGAGCAGGACAATCTCTCCTTTGTAAAAATATTTATTTATTTTTTGTTCATGGCGAAAGCAGTTTTTACACCCTTCCTCTAATTCGTTCCCTATTTCTCTTGTTTTCCTTCTATTTCAACAGTTTCTGTTCCTTTATTCCCAATTCTTTCCCCTTTATGATATTTTTATGTAGATTGCAATACAGATGCTCCTCGAGTTACAACAATTCATTTAGCGACTGTTTGAAGTTACAACATCCCAGAAAAAAGGAATTTACGAGTGTTTTTCACACGCACGACCATCGCATCATCCCTGTGGTTGATATTCAGACATTTGACAACTGACTCGCATTTATGTCGGCTGCAGATTCCCACGTGATCCCATTTTGCGCCCTTCCCACATGCAAATTGTTGGAATGCAATGCAACAACTACAGTAGTATTCAGTCAGTAGATGGCAGTGTTTACAAGTTGGGCTCTATGGTATATACTCTATGCTCTTTTGTTCTAAGTAGAGTTTCCTGTTTCCTGTTACAGTTAAACAGTTGAGCAGTAAAGCACATGGTAGCTGTGGTTACAACAGAGTTTCAGAACGCAAAGTCAATGGGGAAGCTAGATTCGCTTAACAACTGTGTTACTAGGCTTAGAATAACTTTATTGTTATTTTGAATGTATGCTAATTGGCATATATTAAAAGGAATATAAAAGGAAAATTCATTTCATACAGCTCTCAAAGGGTCACCACCTTTAATATACACTAAATAAATGTGTATAGGAAGGGTGTGTAATTGAAACAATGAGTGGGAGGAGCAGGTATGACGGGCGCAAGGGGCCATATCATGTGCTGGGGGTGCACACACGCTGTTTACGAGCAATTACACACCCCGGCCCCCAATGCGCGACTCGTGTCCTGGGTTGTGTAGAGTCTCAGGCCCAGGGTCCGCGGCTGATGTTGTGTAATGCCAGGTCGGTCGTTAATAAAGCCCCCCTCATTTGTGATCTTATTTTAGAGGGGGGTGCGGACCTGGCAGGTATTACGGAGACCTGGTTGGGCCAAGAGGGGGGGGTTCCCCTCGTTGAAATGTGCCCACCAGGTTTCCGTGCATTTCATCAGCCAAGGGCCCAGGGGAGGGGTGGGGGAGTGGTGGTGATTATTAGGGAGAGTCTTTGTCCGAGGGAGACCACTGTTCCTCAGATAGCCGGATGTGAGTCCCTCTTTATGAAGTGGGGCTGTGGGGTGCAGATGGGTTTGCTGACTACGTACCTGGCTCCCTGCCACGTGGCAGCGACCCTGCCCGAGCTACTCGATGTCATTGCAGGAGTGGCGGTTGACACCCCCAGACTTATTGTCATGGGGGATTTCAACCTTCCGTCTGCGGGTGAGGCGTCAGAGGTGGCTCGGGAGTTAATGGCTTCCATGATGGCCATGGACCTGACCCAGTTAGTTCAAGGCCCAACTCACATAGGGGGACACACTCTGGACCTGATTTTTGTCTCTGGTCAGTGGTTGAATGATCTTGGTAGAGGGGACCTAGACATCAAACCCTTGTCATGGACAGATCATTCGCTCCTTCACTTAGACTTTCCTACCGCTTTCCCCCGCCACAGGGAGACGGAACCGACCAAATGGTTCCGTCCCAGGCGCCTGATGGACCCCGAAAGGTTCCTGACGGAGCTTTGGCCGTTTCCTGAGACTCTGGCACACAACTCGACTGAAGAGCTGGTGGCCGCCGGAGATTTGGACCGCGTTGTGCCTTTGCGGCCTCTGACCTGATACCGATCTCAATTGGCTCCTTGGTTCTCTGAGGAGCTGAGAGAGATGAAGCGTCAGAAAAGATGCCTAGAGAGCATTTGGAGGACTAGTCAATCCGATTCCGACCAGACACAGGTGAGGTCTTATATCAAGACCTACCTAGTGGCGATAAAAGCGGCGAAATCTAACCATTTTCCCACTCTTATCGCATCTGCAGAGAACCGCCCAGCCGCCCTGTTTAGGGTGACCCACTCCCTTCTTCGGGGGGGAGTGCGGGAAGATCCCTTGCAGGGTCGAGCTGAGGATTTTGTGCAATTCCTGCACGATAAAGTCGCTCGGATTCGGGATGGCTTGGACTCCGATTGGATGAGTCCAGGGGAGGAGACAAGGGCAGGTCAAGAAGCCTTCCCTGGACCCGGCTGAATTAGCCAACTACTAGTCCGGTCTCCAACTTTCGTTTTGTGGCGAAGGTTGTTGAGAGTGTGGTGGCACGACAACTGCCCAGGCACCTGGATGAAGCTATCTATCTAGACCCGTGCCAGTCGGGCTTCAGGCAGGGGCACAGCACAGAAAAGGCATTAGTCGCGTTGGTGGATGATCTCTGGAGGGCTTGGGACAGGGGTTGCTCCTCTGTCCTAGTCCTATTAGATCTCTCAGCGGCTTTTGATACCATCAACCATGGTATCATGCTGCAGCGGTTGAGGGGGTTAGGAATAGGGGGCATCGTTCTACGGTGGTTCTCCTTCCTCTCCAACCGCTCGCAGTTGGTGTTGACAGGGGGGCAGAGGTCGACCTTGAGGCGTCTCGCATGGGGAGTGCCACAAGGGTCGGTCCTCTTGCCCCTTCTGTTCAACATTTATGTGAAGCCACTGGGTGAGATCATCTGTGGTTTTGGGGTGAAGTGTCATCTGTACGCTGATGATACTCAGCTGTACATCTCCACCCCAGACCACCCCAATGATGCCCTTGATGTGATGTCTCGCTGCCTGGAGGCCGTGCGGGTCTGGATGGGGAGGAACAGGCTCAGACTCAACCCGTCCAAGACCGAGTGGTTGTGGTTGCCAGCGTCCCAATATAGTCAGCAGGTGCCATCGCTGACTATTGGAGGTGAATCTTTGCCCCCCACAGAGAGGGCTCGCAATCTGGGTGCCTTCCTGGACGCACGGCTGTCTTTAGAAGAGCATATGACGGCCATGGCCACGGGGGCCTTTTATCAGGTTCGCCTGATCCACCAATTGCAGCCCTTTCTGGACCGGGACGCCTTGCGCACGGTCACTCATGCCCTTGTCACCTCCCGGCTGGACTATTGTAATGCTCTCTACATGGGGCTCCCCTTGAAGAGCACTCGGAGGCTCCAACTGGTCCAGAATGCAGTCGCGTGGGTGGTAATGGGCGCAACTCGTTGTGCCTGTTGGATCAGGCGCAGGAAATGAAGACGTGACCAGCTCGATACATTTAGTAACTTTATTAGCTACAGTAACAAGACAAGACAAGACTGGCTGCGCGCTGCCGGAGCTCTCCTTATATTCGCTCCGGCAGTCGCACCGCCCCTGACAGGGATTCAAACTTTCCCGCCCGATGGCTGGCAGCCAATCCGGGCGGATGTCCTTATAAGGACATAACACTCCTCCCCTCTTAGTTCGGGAACTGTCAATTCTCATTAATGAAAGTCACGTAATCACGCTGGTACGTAGGACGCCTCGGCACCCTAGTTGACCTGCGCAGTCTCACTTCTTCCTCGTCCCCGACCTGGACGGACGGGGCTCCTGTGTCTCCTGGTTCCCTCCCCGGAACCGGGCTCGGTTCGGCTGGCGAGTGTGCGGGGTCACCCTCAGCGCCTCCGGCCGGACCGCAGACCTTAGATGGCTGGTTCTGGTGGTCTTCCTCCTGGCCTGTGGATCTATCGTCTCGTCGCGGTTGCTCGGTTCCGACCCGGGAAGAGCGTCTGAGTCTCGGTAAGTCCCAGGATGTCACTTGCTCCTCCCCGGTCTCCCGGGCGCTGCGGTTCGGCTGCGGTTCGGCTCGTTGTCGTCTGGGGGGTGGTTCGGATCGGTGCCCTCGGGTCCGGTCTGCCAGTGGTGGGTGGTGTTGGCTCGTGTCGTGCTGTCTGACCTCGCAGGGGTGGCGCAGGTCTCCTTGTCGGGCTGGTGTTGGCCTACCCCGCCGGGTCGGCGGTGGTCGACCTGGTCGGGATGTCATTGTGGGGCTACCTCTGCGGGTCGGCGGAGGTCTCTCCTGCCGGGGTGATGCAGGTCTCCCTGGCCGGGTTGTTGTCGGCTTTCCCTTCGCCCTAGTCCCTGGTCTACCGCCGGTTGGTGACTGGGGTCCTTTTGGGTGTGGACGGCCACATCTGCGGATGAGACTGGACAGCTGGCGTCGTCATCTATGTGGAATAGGTGGAGCGTGGGGGCTGGGTCTTCTACAGGATCCTTCAATGGGCATCTGCTCAGCGCGTCGGCGTTTCCTATGGCTGTGCCTGGCTGGTGCACGAGCCTGTAGGAGCAGCCGGCTAGGAAGATGGCCCATCTCGTCATCCGCGGGGACATGAAGGTTGGGGTGGGTTGGTCGCCTGCGAGGAGCCCCAGGAGTGGCTTGTGATCGGTGACTATGATGAAACTCCTCCCATAGAGATACTCGTGGAATCGTTTCACTCCTGCAACGATGGCCAGGGCTTCTTTGTCCAGCTGACTGTAGTTGCGTTCCGCGCCGGACATGGTTTTAGAGAAATATGCGATTGGGGCTTCAGCGCCGTTGGGCAGTTCGTGGCTGAGGACTGCCCCCACCCTGTATGGTGACGCATTGCAAGTCAGCTTGATGGGGAGCGTCTCATTGTACTGGATGAGGACGCTTTTGGAAGTTAAGAGTCCTTTTACTGCTCGGAATGCTGCTTCCTCTTCTTGGCCCCACTTCCAGGAAGCCGCTTTCCCCAGCAGGCAGTGGAGTGGCTCAGCAACTGTGGCTTTCTGTTTGAGAAATATGGCATAGAAGTTAAGCAACCCAAGGAATGCCTGAAGTTCCGTTTTGTTTTTTGGGCTTGGAGCTTCATGGATTGCTTTCACTTTTGATTTGGTGGGGTGGATGCCAGTACTATCTATGAGATAGCCCAGGAACTCGACTTCCTGTACTCCTAGGATGCACTTATCACGCCTGACCCTCAAGCCCTTGGCCTTGAATCGCTGCAGGACAAGCCTGAGCCTTTCAAGGAGTTGTGCTTGTGAGTCTCCGGAGATTAGCACATCGTCAAAGTAAGGCACCACCCCTGGAACGCCTTGGAGTAGGCGTTCCATCATAGATTGGAAAATGCCGGGGGCAGCACTGACTCCAAATTGGAGGCGGTTGCATTTGAATGCCCCCCTGTGCGTGACAATTGTTTGTGCCTCCGCCGTTTTTTTCGTCCACTGGCAGTTGCTGGTAAGCCTGGGCCAGGTCCAGTTTCGCAAAAATTGAGCCAGTTCCCAGGGAATGCAGCAGATGTTGCACTACTGGGACTGGGTATGCGCTCTGTGCCAACACCTTGTTGATGGTACAACGGTAGTCGGCGCAGATGCGCACAGACCCATCATGCTTCAGTGGGATCACAATGGGGGTCTCCCATGAAGCATGATCGATCGGTTCCAGGACGCCCTGGGCGATCAGCTTATCCAGCTGCTCGTCTACTTTCGGCCGCAGGGCAAAAGGAACCCGGTGGGGCTTTAGCCTAATTGGGGTGATTCCCTTGTTCAGATTGAATGAGATTGGCCTTCCCACAAATTTCCCCATCTTACATCGAAGACTTCTTTGAACTCTTCAATGAGGTTGTCAAGTTCATCCCTGTGAATTTGGTGGATGCCTTCGATGGAAAGCCCCAGCGGCTTAAACCACTCCACTCCTAGCAGGTTCGGTCGGCTGTTCTCCACGACTGTGATGGGAAAGCTTGCCTTGGAAGTCCTTGAAGGTGATGTGGAGGGTGGTTCTGCCCAGGACTCCGATGGGGTTTCCGCTGAAATCCACGAGCCTCGACTTCAGGGGTTTCAGCTGGGTCTTCTCGCAGGATGGCTTTAGGCGCTTCAGATGCTGCCAGTCCATGATGGAGTAGGCGGACCCGGAGTCTACTTCCATCTTGCACGGTGACCCCTCTGCCAACAGTGTCACGTGGAACTTGGTGGCACCCTCGTCGTTCGTGTGGGCGATGGTGGTCTGGTGCACTGCTCTGCTGTGGGAATATTCCTCATCTCCGCGCCTGGACTGGTTCGAGGACCGTTTGGATGTCCTCTGGGTTTCTCTGCGGTTCTCGTGGAATCTTGGCCTGGGTGGTTCCGGGGCTGGATCTGCTGCTCTGCATGCCTCGGCGATGTGTCCCCTCTTCAGACAGCGGCGGCAGGTTGCGTCCCTCCATCTGCAGGTTGTCCTGGGGTGGTCGCCTTTGCAGCTGCCGCAGCGTTCCCCCCGGTCGCCATGCTGGGGGTTTTCCCGCCTGGGAGGGCGGGAAACCTTGTGGACGGCCATTTCCTCATCGGACTCTGATGGTGTGGTTGAGTCATCTGATGAGTTCGGGCCGGACTTGTGGATCTTGTGGATCCCTCTTGCCTTTACCATCGCGGCGGCTGCTTTTTCGGACGTCTCGGCGGCTGTGGCTTCTTCGAGGACTTCCTTGAGTGGGATCCTCTTGCGGCTCAGGAACTTCTTCTGGAGACCCACATCCCGCATTCCGAAGACAACGCGGTCCCGGATGGCATTGTCCACGTTGTCAAATTCGCAATTGGCAGCGATTTGGCGAAGCGCTGCCACGAATTCTTTGATGGATTCACCTTCCCGTTGATTCCTCTGTTGGAAGGTGAATCTGTTGGCGATCGGGGTGCCTGTGGGTGCGTAGTGTTCCTGTAGGACTTCCTGCAGGTCATTCCAGGACATCTCCTCAATGTCCCTGGGCGCCACGAGGTCAATGGCCATTTCCAGGACGTCGGACCCGCAGTGAGCCAGGAATAGGGCTCTCTTTCGCTCGTCGTCGAGGTTCTGGTATCCATTCCCTCGCAGGAATTGCCGGAATCTGACCATGTACGACCTCCATTTCTCTCGTGCCGGGTCGAATGGGTTCAGCGAGGCAATCGGAGCTTGCGGGTTTGCCATTCTGAAGGTCGCTGCGGTTGAGTGACTTCAGCTCGGTTGGGCGATCGTGCCACGCGTCTTGCTCAGGTTCTCTTCTCTAGTCCTTCGTCGCCAGTGTTGGATCAGGCGCAGGAAATGAAGACGTGAACAGCTCGATACATTTAGTAACTTTATTAGCTACAGTAACAAGACAAGACAAGACTGGCTGCGCGCTGCCGGAGCTCTCCTTATATTCGCTCCGGCAGTCGCACCGCCCCTGACAGGGATTCAAACTTTCCTGCCCAATGGCTGGCAGCCAATCCGGGCGGATGTCCTTATAAGGACATAACAGTGCCCGCCTGACACCCCTCCTGCGCGAGCTGCACTGGCTCCCAGTGGTCTTCCGGGTGCGATTCAAGGTGTTGGTTACCTCCTTTAAAGCGCTTCATGGCATAGGACCCGGGTACCTTCGAGACCGACTTCTGCCACCAATAGCCTCCCACCGACCAGTCCGCTCCCACAGAGAGGGTCTCCTCAGGGTGCCATCGGCCAAGTTATGTCGGCTGGCGACACCCAGGGGGAGAGCCTTCTCTGTGGGAGCCCCAGCCCTGTGGAATGAACTGCCCCCGGAAATACGTAAGATCTCCGACCTCCGGGTATTTCGCTGTGCCCTCAAGACCCTGCTGTTCCGACAGGCAGGGCTATCAACATAATAATTTTAAATTGGGGTATTTTAAATTCTTGGGGTTTTAAACTGGCCAAATCTATTTAATTGTTTTAATTTTTAATCATTGTTGTGTCTTGTGTTTTTAAATTGGCTGTACACCGCCCTGAGTCGGGAGAAGGGCGGTATAGAAATAAAATTATTATTATTATTATTATTATTATTATTATTATTATTATTATTATTATTATTATTATTATTATTATTATTATTGTTGTTGTTGTTGTTGTTGTTATTATTGTTATTGTTATTGTTATTATTATTATTATTGTTATTATTATTAAATGTGACTAAATAAATAAATAATTAAAACAAACAAACAAATAAATAAACAGAAAATTTTGTATATACCCACATATATGACCCAGAGAAACAACGCAGTCTAGTTTGGATGTATACATGTACATGGCAAGAAAAAAATGAGCTAATTTAATTTAATACTAATTTAATAATTTAACACTTTTAATAATTTAATTTAATTCTAATTTAATAAGTGTAGGGATTCACTTAAGAACTGTGGCAAGAAAGGTCGAAAAATGGGACAAAACTCACTTAAGAAATGTCTCACTTAACAGCAGGAATTTTGGGCTCAATTGTGGTCGTAAGTAGAGGACTACCTGAATTATTCCTCTCTTTTCTTCTTCTCTTTTTCTCCTTTCTGCTTAAAATAGTTTGCAAGGAGAGTTTGTCCCCCACCCTTGCAATGTTTTCAAGGCTGAGCAGTGACTCTGCTTGCTAAATTAAATAAGAGGAAGACAAAATGTTAATCATTAAATTTTTTAATCTTTGAATCCAGAAACTCCTGAAAATTTCCCAGTTCTTTACGCAAATACCAGGCCAGGAATAATGAGGTACTGTCCATAATTTCTCACCTCTGGTTTTCCAAATCTTCTCTAACCAATTGATTGATCTGTCTTCTAATTATGTTCCCTTAAACCATTGTTGAATCTTAGCCAACACCTTCAAGAAGTTGCTCTTTCAAGAAAGAAAGTTTGTTCGCTTTAATCCTTTAATGCAACTACCTCTTTTGCAATAGCAACTCGGGGCAAGCTTCCAACTTAAAAGTGTATAAAACCAACAATAATCACAATGCATACCGTAGCTGCCAAGGACAACAGTCACAATAATACAATAGCACTCAACTGATGACTTTGTAAAAGTTTTTGCATACATTTTTTAAACTGCCTTTCTTGTTTTTAGAAATAATACAAGGCAGCAAATATAGCTAATATTTCTTCCTCTTCCTATTTCCTCTACAACTACACCCTGGTGAGGGAGTTTGAGAGAGAGGGAGATAGCCCAAAGTGCTTTCAGCTAACTTTCATGTCTAGAGTGGGACTAGAACTCATCGTCTCCTGGTGTTTGGCCCACAGTCACCCAGCCAGCTTTCATGCCTAAGGCAGGACTAGAACTCACCGTCTCCTGGTGATTGGCCCACAGTCACCCAGCCAGCTTTCATGCCTAAGGTGGGACTAGAACTCACAGTCTCCTGGTTTTTAGGCCAGCACCTTCACCCCTACACCAAAGTGTCAGAGATGTGTTTTTCTCTCCTATGCTACTTAAGACTTCCTCCCTTTTGTAACTTGAAAAACACGACTCCCTTCCAAGGGTCACTGAGTGGAAGATATGAATTTCTTTACCTGTTGTTTGATGGTTTCCATGGCCACCCATCGCGCAATGAGGGTGGTGCACATAGATGAATATCCACAATTGCAAACAATCCATCTCGATCACAAAACCCCACCAACAGCAGCGTTTACCCCACTGCCTGCCCCACGTCCTGGGGCTTGGGGGAGGAGGACTTTGTCAGAAATGCAGAATTTAATTTAATTTAATTTAATCATATTTCTATGCCGCCCAACTCCCTAAGACTCTGGGTGGCTGAACCTGTTGGGAGTCTAACAGGGTTGGGAATATCTGAATTTTGGGGGTGGTGGTGGAGGTGTTTCACAGTTCAGGTGCTGCCCCAGAGAAGACAATGGGTCTTTGGTCATTGCTTGACCAAAGGGACCCAGAACTGCCCTACCTCTTAGAACTGGTGGGGCGAGCAGAAACCACAGGAAAAAGGCAGTCCCACCTATAGACTGACCCTATGCCATGGGGACAATCAGCTTCCTAAATTGCCGGTTCAACATTCTGGTTCCCGAGAAGAAAAGGAAGAGGAGAGCAAGAAAGGAAAGGGGAATAAGAGTAGGAGAGAAAGTTAGATGGGGGGAGGAAAGGAGGAGAGGGAGAAAGGAAGGGGAAGTAGAGAAGGAATAGGAGAGGAGGAAAGAAGAAGGTAGGAAGGATAAAAGAAGGGGGAGAGAGGAAGAGGAGAAAGATTGCTGTAAAACAAAAAAAGATGAAATGGAAGAAACACCTTTAAATATATTAGGATGAAGAATGAATTATTTAAAAATAATAATAAAATAAAAAAAAAAATTAAAGGAGAATGCATATGATTAAGAATGGAAAAAAACAGAATCTGAGGGTGAAAGAAGATACCGTTTATAGAAATAAGAATAGAAAAATTAAGATTTGATTAACGAACATGGAAAAAGAACACTTTGGCAGAAACTGCAACTTAAGTAAAATATATTTTGATATGATAAATTGTATATGATATGGTACGGTCAATACTCTGTTTCAAAAAACATGGGGGTGTATTGGGAGGGGGGGGAAACTAATAAAACTTGTCAAAGAAAACCCCATTCCGGTCCCCCACCCTGAATCTGGGGCTTTGTGGGCCACTGATAACAGAAGATCAGTTGGAAGGGACCTTAGAGGTCTTCTAGTCCAGCTCAAGCAGGAGAGCCTGTAATATTTCAGAATAACAGAGTCCACTAACGCTTGGCCCTTGCTAAGAGATAGCTAACAATCAGCGCCACTCAAGGAGAGTTGGACTTAGTTTGTTTATGACTACGTAGGGATTCTAGACTGATGCCCCTCTTCACCCCCATCCCTTCTCCTACATGGATGTCTTGCTAAGATAACCCAGAAGTAAGCTTGGCCCCAAAGAAGCCTTGACTTAATTAGGCTTGGAGAAGACTTGACCATCAGCTTTTTTAAAAAAAAAAAAATCTGGACCCTGTTGCAGACCCCCAAATCTGAAATTTGCCAGGATTTCAGAAAGCTCCCAAGGGAGAATTTAGGACGAGAATTCAATCGGTGGTAAAATTACATGAAATCCACCTCTGGAGTGTCGATGACAGCGAGGGACGAAGAGCAGCAACACAACCACCATTGCTGTCCGTTGTCACAGGCAACCTGGAAAATGCCAGAGACAGAAGATCCTGCACAATATTATTGAAGGTCTCCTACTCTGAAGTTACACCTTGGCATCCATCCCTAGCCTTCGTGAATGGGAAAAAAATGGAGGTGATTACAATCTACACCGATCACTCTGCATGGGTCTCCTCTGCACCTGTTCCTTTATATTGCAGTTTCCCACCTGAACAAAACACTTCCCCTTTTGTGTTGGTCCCCCTCCCAAGGAGACCGTGCAGGAAGGACCTCAGAAAATTCAGTGGGGGGGGGAAATTTTGGCCGTCAGCCAGAGAACGTACGACCTGCGTATCAGGACATAAAAGGAGGAGACCTGTTCCTGAGGACCACATCAGCTGTGGACCTCCTTAGCAGAAGAACCAAAGATGGAAGGGAGCTTCTGGAAGACCTGGCTGGTGGTTGGAGCTCTTTCAGTCTTTGGTTGCTCCTCACTACCACATAATAAATCCTTGACCTACGAGAAAGCTGTGAACCTTGCAGTGGCCATCTACAATAGCAAAGCGGGGGAAGACTGTGTATATCGGCTTCTGGAGGTTCTTGCAGAGCCTGATTGGGTATGTACTCTTCAGTTCAGGTCCACTGTGGGCTTGTTTAGAGCCTTTGGTAGAGAAGACCCATCCCTGATGGACAGCAGTTCTGAGACTGCTGGTGAGCTAGTGAGAAAGGGGGAATCCAGCCATCCTAGTTCTCCTAGCATGGGGCTCTTCAAGAGTTTTCATCTATGGTCAGTCAGAATGATGGACATGGAATCCAGAACTTCTGGAACCCGCATGGACTCTGCTCTCTTTAGCTACATTTGTTGGCTACATCAAGAGTCATTCAGAAAGAGTTCCAAGGTAAAATGGGAGAAGGTGTACATGGCCTTCAGACTGACCATCTTCTTGTTTCAGGATCCCATTTCTGAAAGCCATCAAGAGCTGAACTTCACCATCAAAGAGACCATGTGCCTGTTGGAAGATGTGGTTTTCTTTGATGAATGTGACTTCAAAGAAGACGGGGTAAGTTATTGATGCTAGTGATCTATTGTAGATGGAGACAGGGCCATGGGTCCTACAGAAGGTCCTATAGGACCTTCCTGGCAGAGCTGAAACCGGCTGTCGATCCCCACTGGAGTGAAGAAAGAGCATATTTAAATATTGCCTCTTTCCCTTCCACTTTTGTCTTGGAGGACATTCTTCCTCTAGGTTCTCCAAGTCAACCACCATGGTTGGAGAAGGGACCCAAAACTTGAACCCTTCAGGAGTCGCTTCCTGTTCCACCAAAAGGTACATGGAGAGACTGAGGTTGAAGCAGGTTAGCTTGTCTAACCATGTTGGAGGACATGGTTGAAACAATGTCAGGGACTGATCCAAGATTCCTCCTTAGGAAATCAGATGGTGGCCTCCATGTAATCAATTCTGGGAGATAGCTTGAATCTCAGTGATATTTTTTCTGCATGATCCAATCTGAGTCGGTCACCAGGTCCAGAGATTTAGTCTTCCAAGCTTTCAGACTTGTGCTGAAGCCCATCCTCAGGGAACCTCTCTCTCCCTCCCTCCCTCCCTCCCTCCATCCCTCCCTCTCCCCCTCTATCTCTTTTATTCATGCATTTTTCTCCTCTGCAGGTGGTCAGGCAATGTACTGGCTACTACTTCTTTGATGAGAGGCCCCCAGTGGTTGTACTCACCTGTGTAGTTGTGGGTAGAATGGAGGAGGAGAAAGGAGAAGAAGAGGAGAAGAAAGAAGAAGAGGAGGAGGAGGAGGAGGAGAACCAGGTTAAGAACAAGAAGGAAGAGAAGAAGAAGGAAGATGAGAAGGAGGAGAAGGTAAGAAGAACTCAGTGTGATGGATGGGTCCTCCTGCCATGAGCTCTAACCCTAGAAGGAGGGTTGAACCATTGGCAAGGCAAAGGAGAGCCCATCTCACCTGAGGTCCTACATTTGCCCCATCTTTTAGAGACGAGGTTCCACCTCAATGACATCTCCCAAGCTTTGGCTCCTCCTGAACCAGCCACCTGTCCAATGTTGAGACATGCAACATAATTAAATAATTTGTGGAAACCATAAAAATTTGTAGTTCAGAGCTGAACTGACAGGTCCTTAGTGTTCTCCGAGCTCGGTGGGTTTCTTCCAGACATTTCAGGACTCAACTAGGGAATGTCATCAGGGCTAGAAAGGAGGAGGAGGGTTTGAAGGGGGGGAGGAGGAGGAGGAGGAGGAAGGAACCAGCAACCTGCCCAGTGTTGAGACATGCTAGAAACAAAATTAAGTAATTTGTGAAATTTGTAGCTCAGTTGAACTGTCAAGTCCTTGGTGCTCTCTGACTGTTGTGGTTTTCTTGCAGATGTTTCATGACCCAAGTAGGAAACTTAATCAGTGCTAGAAGGGAGGAGAGTTTGCAGGGGGGAAAGAGAAGCAGGAGCAGGAAGAAGAGGAGGAAGACATCTTGGGGGGGGGTCCTTATTATTCTCCAAGTTGGGTGGTTTTCTTGCAGATGTTTCATGACCCAACTAGGGAATGTCATCAGTGCTAGAAGGGAAGGGGATCTGCAGAGAGGAGGAAGGAGGAAGAGGAGAAGGAGAATTAATAAGAGGAGGAGCAGGACAAGTTTAGAAGTTGCTGGGATCTCTGGGGCCTCCTGTGACAACCTTCAAATCTAGAAGGAGGTACTTCTATGCCACATGTTTTAGCGAAGAAATTCCACTTATAGGTGGGATTTGAGCTTTGGTTCCTCCTGAACCGGTAACCTGCCCACTGTTGAGATATTAAACATAAACACTGTTGACTTAAACATAATTAAGTCATTTCTGGAAAGCCATAAGAATTTCTCTTCCTGTTTCCTTCGGGACTCTGCGGAGAGTCCTCTTAAGGTTCCCCATTTTGAGAACTTAGACTTTAAAGACGGAGGTCTTCTCGGAAGGCGAGGGAGAATGAGGAAATAACTCGATTCATAACTCGATGCTTTTCTTAAGGATGGGGTGGGAAAGGAGAGACTAATCGTTCTGCAAGATTGTGCAAATGTATTTTCTGCTTCCTGCATTCCAGCTTCTGAAACTGAAAGTTCTAAGTTTGAGCTTAAATCACATCCATCGTCTCCCATGCCATTTCTCCTATTTCTCCCATGACATGGGCAGAGTTTCCTTCTTGAAGCCCCCTACCCTACTCAAAAAAAAAAAAAAACACCGTTTTTCCATCTGCGTTTCTCAAATCACATCAGTAACGTATTCTCCAAAGCACCAGAAGGCAAGACAAGAAACAGTGGATGGAAATTAATCAATTCTGGGAGTTGAAGTCCACAAGTCTTAAAGTCTTGCCGAGGTTGGAGATCCCTGGTGTAGGATTTTCTACTTGGGCAGGAAGTGGGACTAGAAGACCTCCAAGGACCCTTCCAACTGTTGTTCCATTATTCTGTTGCAACAATGAGAACAATTAACCAGTGGAACAACTTACCTTCAGAAGTTGTGGGTTCTACAAGACTGGTGGTTTTTAAGAAGAGACTGGACAACCATTTGCCTGAAATTATATAGGGTGTTCTGCTTGAATAGAAGGGTTGGACTACAACATAGAATAATAGAGTTGGAAGGGACCTTGGAGGTCTTCTAGTCCAACCCCCTTTGGAGCAGGAGACCTAGTTCTATTTCAGACAAATCGTTGTCCAGTCTCTTCTGGGAAGCCTCCAGTGATGGAGCACGCACAGTTTCTGAAGGCAAGCTCTTCCTTGGGTTGATTGGTCTCAACGTTATGAAATTTCTTCTTAATTCTAGGTTGCTTCTCTCCTAGGTTAGTTTCCAATCATGCTTTCTTACCTTGTCTTGCCTTTTGGTCCTTTGGGAAATAGTCTGACTCCCTTCTTCTTTGTAGCACAAATATTGGAACATGACTATTATTTATTTATTTATTTATTTATTTATTTATTTATTTATTTATTTATTTATTTATTTATTTTATTTCTATACCGCCTTTCTCCCATAGGACTCAAGGCGGTGTAAAGTCAAGAAAAATATAGACACACAAACATCATAAAATTGCAAATTAAAATTATTACTTAGTTTGGTCAATTAAATAAAACCCAGAATTAGATAACATTTAAAAAATCATTTGCATGTTTGTATGTTTAGCCCTGCCTGTTGGAACATCAGGGTCTTGAGGGCACGGCGGAAAGCACGGAGATCAGGGATATTCCGTATCTCCGGGGGCAGTTCATTCCAAAGGGTTGGAGCCCCCACAGAGAAGGCCCTCCCCCTGGGAGTCACCAGTCGACATAATTTGACTGACGGTACCCTGAGTAGTCCCTCCCTGTGAGAACGAACTGGTCGGTGGGAGGCTATTGGTGGCAAAAGACGGTCTCGTAGGTACCCAGGTCCTAAGCCATGGAGCGCTTTAAAGGTGATGACTAACACCTTGAATCGCACCCGGAAGACCACCGGGAGCCAGTGCAGCTCGCGTAGGAGAGGTGTTACATGGGCGTAACGAGCTGCGCCCATAATCACCCGCGCGGCTACGTTCTGGACCAGTTGGAGCCTCCAGGTGCTTTTCAAGGGGAGCCCCATGTAGAGAGCATTACAGTAGTCCATACGGGAGGTAACTAGGGCATGAGTGACCGTGCGCAAGGCGTCCCGATCCAGAAAGGGACGCAACAGGCGGATCAGGCGAACCTGATAAAAGGCACCCCTGGCCACGGCCGTCAAATGATCTTCTAAAGATAGCCGTGAATCCAGGAGGACACCCAAGTTGCGGGCCCTCTCTATGGGGAGCAAGATCTCATCCCCAATTGTCAGCGATGGTACCAGCTGACTATACCGGGACGCCAGAAGACTATTATGTCCCCCCTAGTCCTTCTTTTCATTATACCCAGCTCCTACAACCGTCCTTTGTATGTTTTAGTCTCCAGGCCTTTAATCATCTTAGATGCTCTTCTCTGCACTTTTTCCAAAGTCTCAACCTCTTTTTTGTTATGTGGTGACCAAAACTGGATGCAGTATTCCAAGTGGGGCCTTACTAAGGCCTTATAAAGACTTATAAGACTTATAAGGCTTATAAAATACTTCACGTGATTTTGATTCTATGCCTCTCTTTAGACAACACAGGATGGTATTAGCTTTTTTGGCTGCTGCCGCACACTCCTGGCTCATATTTAAGGGATTGTCCACTAAGACTCCAAGGTCTCTCCCTGTACTTGTACCTTTGGTTTTTCCTGCCTAAATTAAAACTTTGCTTTTCTCCACATTAAATTTTATATTGTTTGATGGGGCCCATTGTTCAAGTCTGTCAAGATTTTTTTGGACCCCAAGTTTGTCTTCTGGGGTATTGGCTATTCCTGCCATTTTAGTATGAGCTGCAAATTTGGCGAGTTCCCCTTCTATTCCTTCATCTAAGTCATTTATGAAGATATTGAAGAGTCCTGGGCCTAAGACGGAACCTTGTGGTATCCCATTGTTTACTTCCCTCCATGTAGATGTAGTACCGTTAAAGAGTACTCCTTGAGTACGGTTTGTCAGCCAGCTACAAATCCATCAGGCGGTGATGCTGTCTATCCTCCATTTTTCTAGCTTACCCAGAAATCGGTTGTGGTCTACTGTGTCAAATGCCTTACTGAAGTCTAAATATACTATGTCCACAGCAGTTTGCTGGTATACTAATTTAGACACTTTGTCATAGAATGAAATAACATTGGTTTGGCGTGATCTGTTTTTAACAAACCCATGCAAGCTACTAGTTATAACTTCATTTGTTTCTACATGTTGGCAGATCTGTTTTTTTGATTCTTTTTTTCCAGTATCTTCCCAGGTACTGATGTTAAGCTGATTGGTTTGTATTTCCCAGGTCTGTATTTTTTCCCTTTTTTGAAGATGGGAAACTTTTCCAATCCTCAGGTAATTTCCTGGTGCTCTGGGATTTCTGAAAGATACGGTACAGAGTTCCGTTGAGGCCCACCTGTTGATCAGAAGATCTCCAAGGCCTCTTCCAATTCTGCAATTCTGTATTCTGTACAGATAGTTCTCGACTTACAACAGTTTGTTTACTGACTGTTCAAAGTTAAAACTGTGGCACTGAAAATGTGACTCATGACCGTTTTTCACAGTTGCGACCATTGCAGCATCCCCATGCCCCAAACCCTAACCCCATGATCCAAATTCAGATATTTGGCAATTAATTGTATTTATGACGGTCACAGTGTCCCGGGGAGGGATGTATCATGTGATCCCCTTTTGCGACCTTCTGACCAGCATAGTCCATGGGATTCACTTAACAACCAGGTTACTCATCCATCAACCGCAGCGATTCACGTATCCACTGTGACAAGAAAAGTCATCTCACTTAATAAAATGGCTCACACAGCAGCAGAAATGCTGGGGTCGTAAGTCGAGGACTATTCTGAAGGTGTCTTGCTTTTCGTCCTGACTGTTGGGGAACCAGTCCTGATCAAAGACCATCCTTCTCTTCCCCTCTAGGATCAGCCCAAACGGGTGAAGAGATTCCTCCGAGTTTTCAAAAAGCTCAAGAAAGGCCTTAGGAAACTGTTCAAGAAAAAGAAGATTGTTACCGGACACGTCACCTCCTAAGAGAAGATTCGGAACGATCCCGTCCCAGATCTCCCAGGACGGTGATCGCCCTCCATTCCCCCCCTCCCTCTTAGACCTGCATTTGGGGACCGTGGAGGATGTCAATCAGACACAAGCTTTGCCAATGATTGTGTACATTCAAATTTGTAATAGAATTGAAGTCTGAATCGAGGTGGGAAGGGAAAGGTTGCAGCCTGCAGAAGAGACCCGTTTAGGGAAATAGTGAAGTGGAGAAATTGCAGAAATGTTTTTGTTTTAAGAACAAGTCAATAAATGATGAAATGAGACAGAGTGAGGCCGTTTCTTGCAAAATGCAATTCTTGTCAGGAGGGAAATGGGCTTTTACAACACTTGTGGGAATTCCTTCCTGGTTTCTCTGGGTGAAATTTGGGGCTTCCAGCTCCCCCCCACCAACATATTCTTCTTTTGTTCCTTTATCTGCATTTTATTTCCTTCATTATGTTTAATCTCAATTGGAAGTTCACTTTTCTTAGCCTTCCTCCTTTCCTTTTCTTCTCTCCTGCTTAAATTCTGATTTTGATTCTCATTCTGACTCTCATTCTGATTTATTCTGATTTATTTTTAATTTTATTTACTTTAACTTTAACTTTATAACTTTAACTTTAACTTTAACTTTAACTTTAGCTTTAACTTTAACTTTAACTTTAACTTTAACTTTAACTTTAACTTTAACTTTAACTTTAACTTTAACTTTAACTTTAACTTTAACTTTAACTTTAACTTTAACTTTAACTTTAATTTATTTTCATTAAATGGATTCTTTCAAGAATTTCCCCCCTGTTTTCAAGACCAGGCAGCCCTTAGCATCTCTCACTAGATGAAATAAGAAAGAGAAAACAGCTAATTCACAGGTAGTTCTCAACTTATGACCACAATTTCCATTGCTAAGTAAGACACAAGTGACTTTTGCCCTATTTGATGTCCTTCCTTGCCATCGTTGTTAAGTGAATCGCTGTGGTTGTTAGGTTAGTTACACGATTGTTAAGTGAATCTGGCTTCCTGTCTGTCAGAAGGTCGCAAGAGGGGATTGTGTGACCCCGTGAGTCAATCGCCAAGCTTCTGAATTTTGATCACGTGACCATGGGGGCGCTGCAAGGGTCATCAGTGTGAAAAATGGTCATTAGTCACTTTTTTTTGCAATGCTGTTGTGGATTTAATAAGACCAACACAACATTTCGAGGTTAATCAGAGACTATGTATATTGCGCAATAGGTTCAAAGCTCTGTACATGAGGCGTTGAACAAAGACAGAAATTAGCTACAATGGCTTTTTATACCCTTCTAGACAAAGGATTCTGTTAACTCAGCAGTTTATGTGATCATATACATTTCTCATATTTAATTGACACTTCCCAATTACCGTTTCATTTATTCTTTGCCAACAATCATAATTCTTTTTGCCAATTACTGAAGCATAGATTCAAATTATCTCTTGTTAATATTACATGTGGTCATACTTGATCTCTTTAACCTTCATACTGTATATCACCAAATGTCTCTTATCTCTGACAACTGAGGGGCCCCTTCTTCTGAATGTTTCTACTTCAAAGGAATTCTCTCCTTTCAACTGGAGATAATTGGCTTCCCTCAAACAAGCACATTTCCTTTCTTAAAGAGGGCCCTTCAGTGATCATCCAGCTGGACCCGCATTTACCTACCTACATTAATGCCATTGTAACTTCGAATGGTCACTAAATCAATGGTCATAAATTGAGGACTGCCTGTATTGATTTGTTTTATGTCCAAATCCAGAAGCGCTGAAAAATAGCCATTTTTCTAAGGAAACATGAAACTGCGAACGCCCAGCTATCTTCCACCTGTCCAAGCTTATATGATTGATTGATTGATTAATCTCTTTTAGGATTATGTTCTCTCAAACCATTGTTGAATCTTAGCCAACATCTGGGTAGAGCTTCTTTTTGTGGTTTGCTCGCTTTAATCCTTTAATACAATCACCTCTTTTGCCAAAGCAACTCTGCGCAAACGTCTAATTAAAGCATTGCAAAACCCAACAATCCTCACAATGCATACCATTGCAGCTGAGGATAGCAACAGTCAGAACAACACAGAAGCATACAACTCATTGTATGTATTTCTTTTTAGATATTTGTTTTAAACTCTCTATTATTTTTATAAATCATAGATTGAAACTAGCTTAGCAACTGGTTCCGCGTTATATATGAACTCCAGTTGGGTGACTCTGTCTGGGCCCTTCACCAGGAGACAGGGAGTTCTAGTTCTGCCGGCTAGGTGACTTTGGGCCAGTCCTTCTCTCTCAGCCCAACCTACATCACAGGACTGTTGTTGTGAGGAGAATAGGAGGAGGATGGAATATTAGCCGCCTTGAATGATTTATTAAAATAATAAGAGGGGAACAAAGAAATACCGGATAAAACCAGGTTAACGCATTGTAAGCCACCCTGAGTCTCCGGAGAAGGGCGGCATATAAATCAAATTAAAATAAATAAATAAATAAATAAATAAATAAATAAATAAATAAATAAATAAATAAATATATCGTGAGACACAGATTCAAGAGTTCCCTTTTTGGGTTTCCAGGTTCTGCGAAGAGTCCTAAGCGAAGGCTCCCCTTTGCACTTCCCACCCCCCCACACCGGCTGAGTTGTGGGTTCCCTCTTTGGTGAGGACTTTCCCCACGAAGTTCAGGTGACGCAGCCTGTCCTTCTCCTCTCTGGAGTTGGCCTCATCACAGCCGTCCTTCGAAGGGTCACACGACAACGGGAGGGGAGGGGGCAGACCCACAACAATGAGGCCTTGCACAATCAGCCTCCTTTGCGCAACTGTGTGGTGCCACACAAACGACAATCTTTGATGGTGGGTAAATATCTCTCTTCTATCTGCTCTCTCTCTTTCCTTCTCTTTCTCTCTCTCTCTGTCTTCCCCCCCTCTCTCTCAACTATCATCTCTCTGTTCCTCTGTCTGTCTGTCTGTCTCTGCCTATCTATCATCTATCTTATCAATTCTATCCATCTATATATCTTTTATGTCTATCCTCTCTCTCCCTCTCTCTCTCCATCCATCCATCCATCCATCCATCCCTCCATCCATCCATCCATCCATCCATCCCAGGCAGTCTTTGATTTACGTTCAGTTCATTTAGTGACCATCCAAAGTTACAACGGCACTGAAAAAGGGACTTAGGACCGCTTTTCACACTTAACAACCATTGGCAGAATCCCCCTAGTCCCGTGATCAAAATTCAGATGCTTGGCAACTGACTCAGATTTATGACGGTGGCAGTGTCACAGTCAAGGTCAAGATTGACTTAACAACCCTGTGACTGACTTAGCAACGGCAGCAAATAACACTTAACCGCCGGGGCAAGTAATCGTCATAAAATGGGGCGATACTCATAGCACTGGGGCCTTAGAGGTCATCTAGTCCAACCCCCTGCTCAAGCAGGAGACCGTGTGCCATTCTGGACCAATGGCTGCCGACTCTCTTCTTGGAAAACCCCCGCAGAGACCTTTTAGCAATGATTCTTCAGCCCACTTTTGAAAACCTCCATTGATGGAGCATCCCACAATTTCAGGCCCACAAATCTTCAACAAATCTTAAATTTTGGGAAAGTCTCTACAGACCTTAGACTCTGCAGAGGGTAACCAAGGAAACCTTTCTCTCCTCCTTCTCCTCCTCCTTCTCCCTCTCTCTCCCCCCTGATCAGAATAATCGAGTTGGAAGGGACCCTGGAGGTCTTCCAGTCCAACCCCCTGTCCAAGCAAGAGACCCTTCTCCCCCTCCGTCTCCTCCTTGGCACGTTCAGATGGGTTGACCTCAACTCCTCGCCCCTCCCCAAACTTCCCCAGCATCTCAGGCTGATGCTGGGGAAATGCCAAGATTGAGAAAACCTGACCTGGAAAACTGCCAGAAGAACATTTAGGACAATGAACACATTTCTACTCCCTGCCTCTCTGTGCCCCCGTCTCCTTTTCAGGAAGGACCGTGGAGAATTCAGTGGGGGGAAACCCCTGATGGCCTCTCAACAAGGAGATGACCTGCCCATCAGGGGATATAAGGAGGCCTCCTGGTCCCGGGAGTCATATCAGCTGTGGAGCTCCATAGCAGAAGACGCAAGGATGGAAGGCTGCTTCTGGAAGACCTTGCTGGTGGTTGGAGCTCTTGCAACAGGTGGGACCTCCTCACTACAACACAAACCCCTGAGCTATGATGAGGCTGTGGACCTTGCAGTGAGCATCTACAACAGCAAATCTGGGGAAGACTCCATGTATTGTCTCCTGGAAGCTGTTCCTCAACCTGAGTGGGTACGTACTCTCCAGTTCAACTCCACCGAGGACTTGATCCTGACCTGTGTAGAGTAGAGTAGGGTGGACCCATCCTTTGTGGGAAGCCGTCCTGAGGGCTAACTGAAAAAGAGCCTGTTCTCCCAGCATGGAGATCTCGAGGAGCCTTCATTTCTGATCTACCTACCCTTCAGTTTGGGTCCATTGTAACTGCTGGAGGCAAATTGTCCCACTGGTTGATTGTTCTGTCAGGAAGCTTTTCCTTAGTTCCAGGTTGCTTCTCTCCCTGATTAGTTTCCATCCATTGCTTCTTGTCCTGCCCTCAGGTGCTTTGGAGAATAGCTTCACCCCCTCTTCTCTGTGGCAGCCCCTCAAATATTGGAAAACTGTTATCATCACCTCTAGGCCTTTTTGTCTCTAGACTAGACTTGATTTGTCCTGTTTACACTTTTTGTAGAGTAGGCACTTCCCTCGTGGGAAGCTAGGTAAAAAGGGGGAATCAGTTCCACCACGAAGACCTTCAAGATCCTTCAACTAGGACCAGTCAGGATGGTGGGCATGAGAATCCAGAACTTCTGGAACCTGCATGGACTCTGCTGTAGATGTATTCTGGTGGCTCCATCAAGACCCAACCAGCATGATCCCAAGGGAAGGTGGGAGGAAGGTCAGGTGGCCTCCAGACTAACCTCCTGGGTGACCGTGTCTTCTTTCAGGATCCTCTTTCTGAAAGCAACCAAGAGCTGAACTTCACCATCAAGGAGACGAGGTGCCAGGTTGAAGAAGAACGTTCCTTGAAAGAATGCGACTTCGAAGAAGACGGGGTGAGTGGCTGATTTCCAAGCTGGGTTGGAAATGTATTTTAGATGGAGACAGGGCCATGGAGATTGTGTAGGACCTTCCTGGCAGAGATGAAACTGGAGTTCTCCTTCCCTGCTACTTTGGTCTTGAGGGACGTTCTTCCTCTCGTTTCTCCAAGTCAACTCTTAGCCCCTGGATAGAGGAGGGATAGAGGACAACAGAGTTGGAAGGGGCCTTGGAGGTCCTCTAGTCCCACCCCCTGCTCAAGCAGAAACCCTTTTCTCCTTCCCCTTTCATCTTGTCTTTCTCTCCTCCTCCTCGTCTGCTGAGTAAGAGAGTTGGAAGAGACCTTGGAAGTCTTCTAGTCTCACCCCCTGCTCAACCCCCACCTCCTCCTCCTCTGAATTCCTTTCCTTCCCCTTCCCTTTCTCCTTGTCCTCCTCCTCCCCCTCCTCCAACCCGCTGCCCGAGCTGGAAACCCTCTACCGTTTCAGACATATGGCTGTCCAACCTCTTTCACATTCCTGGGAGGGAGGAGACACATTCCAGAGTTATAAAAGGGACCGAAAAATTTAGAAGCCGAAGTCAGCTGCTCCCTTAGAGGTTTTTCACAGGCTGCCTTAAATTTATTTATTGGTTCAATTTATATGCCGCCCTTCTCCGGAGACTCAGGGCAGCTTACAATGCGTTAAGCAACAGCCTTCGTACTTTTGTATAGACCTGCTTAGTAGGACTTTCGCACCCCCCCAAGCGGTGTTCTTTTTTTTAATACAAAGTCAACTTATTGCCCCCACAAACCGGGTCCTCATTTTACCTACCTTGGAAGGATGGAAGGCTGAGTCAACCTTGAGCCTGGTGAGATTTGAACTCGCAGTAATTGGAGGCAGCTGGTGCTACTTAACAGTGCTTTTAGTCTGCTGCGCCACCAAGGCTCTTCTAAATAATTGACATTCTTGCTCATAATTTGCCAAGATATCGGTCTGCAGGCGTGCAAGAATTAAAAGAAGCTACTTATAAAAACATCAGCATTTCTTTTCCTGGTTTCTGGAAACCGTCAGGGCATAAGAGATTCACCCATCGGCAGCCTTGGAAGCAATTCCCCTGAAGTATAGGCAGTCCTCAACTTACAACACTTCATTTAGTGACTGTTCAAAGTTACAACGGTGCTGAAAAAAGGGACTTAGGACCGTTTTTCACACTTAACGACCGTCGCAGCATCCCCATGGTCACTGATCAAAATTCAGCCACTTGGCCACTGACTCGTATTTATGACGGTTGCACCCCCCCGGGATCCCGGGATCCCCTTTTGTGACCTGATGAGCAAAATCACAACAAGCCACTTAACAGCCGTGTTGTTAACATAACAAGTGCAGTGATTCACTTAACAACGGTGGCAAGGAAAGTCGTAAAACGGGGCAAAATTCACTCAACAAACATCTCGCTTGGTAATTTGGGGCTGAATTGTGGTCGTAAGCCGAGGACTACCCGTACTTACGACCGTCTCTGCCTCCCCACGGTCACGTGATCAAAATTCAGAGGCTTGGCAGCTGACTCAGATTTATGACGGTTGCAAAGTCCTGGGGTTCACATGGTCCCCCCCTTTTGCCACTTTCTGACAAACCAGAAGCCAGGTTCACTGAATGACTAACTGCAGGGATATGCTTAACACGGTCATAAAACGAGGCGGAACCCGTGGGGTCTCGCTTAGCCATGAGAAACGTTGGGGTTGATTCTGGTCGTACGTCGAGGACCACCTGTACCTAGGGAGATCTTGGGGCTGAACCATCTTAATTTGTCCAATGTCCTCCTAGCAGGAGGTGGTTGGAGGTCGGTCGGGGCGAATTCCTCCGTAGGAAAGGAGATGGTCGTCTCCGCGTAACGAAATCTGGCTGCTGTCATCGTTCTCACCCTGCTGTCTTCTCCTGCACAGGTGGTCATGGAGTGCAGGGGCTACTATTTCTTTGGGGAGACGCCCTCAGTGCTCGTTCTCACCTGTGAACCGGTGGCTGAAGAGGAGGAGGGGGACAAAGAGGAGGAGAAGGAGGTGGAGGAGGAGGAAAAGGAGGAAGACGAGAAGGTAAGAAGATGGTATGATGGTTGGGAGGACTTATAACGATCAGATGCGATTTTTTGCTTAGTGGCCATCCTAGACCAACAACAGTTTCGTTTAGTGACCAGAGTTGCAACAGCCCTGAAAAAAAATGATTTATGTCCATTTTACAGCTAGTCCTCAACTTACAAAAGCTTGTTTAGTGACTGTTCGAAGTTGCAACGGGGACTCAGGACCCTTTTTCACGCTTAACAACCATTGCAGATTTCCAGGGTCACGTGAGTTACATTGGCAACCGATTCACACTTATGACCCTGGTTGCAGAGTCCCAGGGTCAGGTGATCCTCTTTTACGACCTTCTGACGAGCCAAGTCAATGGGGAAACCCAGATTCACTTCACAACCAGGTGACTCATTTAACAACTACAGTGATTCGCTTAACGACAGAGGCAAGAAAGGTCGTAAAATGGGGTAAAACTCACTCAACAAAGGTCTCAGGGAGCAGCAGAAATTCGGGGCTCGGTTTTGATCGTAAGTTGGGGGGGTGGCACCTGTAGAGTCTTCTGCTTTTAATTCTTAAATTAGGAATTAAACTCTGCCCACAGGCAGAAGTGGGGAGAATCTCCTTCTTAATCTGCAAAGGGTGTAAAACAGACTCATACAATGTGTTGTGTAGAAATGCCACAACTGCACCCTTTGCAGAAATCCAAGCCCGAGCCCGGGGCAGTGGGGAAGCAGAAAGAGAAAGGGGCTGCAGGACCCCCGGGGCCACCCATTGGGGACCCAGCCCTGACCCCAGTCCTTCTCTTCCTCTCTAGGATCAGCCCAGGAGAGTCAAGAGATTCAAGAAGTTTTTCAAGAAGCTCAAGAAAAGCGTGAAGAAACGTGTCAAGAAATTCTTCAAGAAACCGAGAGTCATCGGGGTCTCCATCCCCTTCTAAGAGGGGATTCGGAAGGACCCTCCGATCCGAGGAAAACCAGCAGAGAAAAATGATGTTCCAGTCCATCTAATCATTCCCCAAAAAGATACTCCAGCAATAAATAAATGAAAAAATAAATAAATATATATATATACTCATACATGGCTTTTTCCTACTTTCCTATGTTTAAAAGACTAACAGAATTAGGGAGTTGGAAGGGACCCTGGAGGTCTAGTCCAACCCCCTGCTCAAAAGGGGAACCTACATTATTCTGGACAAATGTTTCTCCAATCATTTGGAATATGGAATCCCTGGATGGGACCTTAGAGCAGGGGTGAAATCCAGCACGTTTGGAGAACTGGCAAATACCACCTCTGGCTGGCCCCAGAGGGGGGTGGGAATGGAGATTTTGCAATATCCTTCCCCCAGGAGTGGGGTGGGAATGGAGATTTTGCAATATCCTTCCCCCAGGAGTGGGGTGGGAATGGAGATTTTGCAATATCCTTCCCCCAGGAGCGGGGTGGGAATGGAGATTTTGCAATATCCTTCCCCCAGGAGCGGGGAGGGAATAGGGATTTTGCAGTTTCCTTCCTCTGCCATGCCCACCAAGCCACACCCACAGAACCGGTATAAAAAAATTTAGATTTCACCACTGCCCTAGAGGTCATCTAGTCCAACCCCCTGCTCAAACAGGAGACCTTGTGCCATTTTGGACAAATGGCTGTCGAACCTCTTCTTTGAAAATCCCCATAGAGACCTTATAACAATGATTCTTCAGTCCATTTTTGAAAACCTCCATTGATGGAGCATCCCATAATTTCAGGCCCACAAATATTAAACTTGGGGAATTTTGGGAAAAGTTCCTACAGACTTTAGACTCTGCAGAGGGTAACCAAGAAAATCTTTCTCTCCTTTTTCGCACAAAAAGATTAATGCAGGCAGTCCTCGATTTACGACAACAAAGGAGCTGAACATTTATGTTGCTAAGTGGGACATTTATTAAGTGAATTTTACCTCGTGTTATTATGACTTTTCTTGCCACATTTGTTAAGTGAATCACTGCAGTTGGTAAATTAGGAACACGGTGAATCTGGCTTCCCCTTGTCTTCACTTGTCAGAAGGTTGAAAAAGGGACAAGGGGGGATGGAAGGGAGGAAGGAAGGAGGGAGAGAGGAAGGAAGAAAGGAAAGAAGGGAGGGAGGGAGGAAGGGAGGAAGGAGAGAAAGACAGATTAAAAAGTGCAATGAAAGAAGGAAAAAGAACGTGAAATAGGAGAAGAAAGGAAGGAAGGAATAATTTCTGCAAAAAACATGGCGATGAGATCCAGGCTTTCTAAATTTTTATATAAATTCAAATTTGAAATAGAATTTGAGATCCGAATTGATGTGGGAAGGAAAAGATCCATTAGAGAAATGGGGAAACGGCAGAAATATTTGTAATGCAGGGTTGTTTTTTTTTTTTTTTGTGGAAATAAATGCTGAAATGGAACAGAATAGGTCTTTTCTTTGCAAAATAACCACTTTTTTGTTTAACAATTTTATTTTATTCAAAAAAGTATAATCAAGAAAAACTTTTCTTTACGGGAAAAACTTGTAAAAGTCCAGCCAGGGGTTATGAAACAAGTCAGAAGTCACAAACCCGGAGACTGGAAAGCTTCGAAAGTGCAATAAACAACCAGGCATACTTAAGAAAACGAGCAGCTGAAGGAAGAAGGACACCAACCTTCCTGGATTACTCCTTACTGAGAATTGCAGGCATCCAACTTGGCTCTGTTCCTTCCAAAAAACAATTTAGGTCCTTCTTAGTCTCCCTTTATAAAACAGGGAGCAAAGCAACCAAATTACCAAATTTAGTGGCAAAGACAGCTGTTTGTCGGCAGCAGAAAAATAAACTCTTTCCCTTCATTATTGATTGATTGATTGATTGATTGATTCGATTTATATGCCGCCCTTCTCCGGAGACTCAGGGTGGCTTACAATGTGTTAAGCAATAGCCTTCATACTTTTGTATATACCTGCTTAGTAGGGCTTTCAGGGGGGCCCTAAGCGATGTTCTTTTTTTATACAAAGTCAGCTTATTGCCCCCACAATCCGGGTCCTCATTTTACCTACCTGGGAAGGATGGAAGGCTGAGTCAACTTTGAGCCTGGTGAGATTTGAACTCGCAGTAATTGCAGGCAGCTGGCAGCTAAGTGCTACTTAACAGCACTTTAGTCTGCTGTACCACCAAGGCTCTGTCACGCCACAATGGGGGAGGCTGCCAGCTTCAAAAATGTTTTTATCGAGACAGGTTAAAGGATTATAAACAATGGTGATATCCAAGTTATTATTTTGTTTTGAGCCTGTCACATGTAAATGCCTTATTCTCTAATATGTAAATAGTATATGAACGGGATATCAGGGGTTAATTTATTCTTTACTTCTTAATGTATTCATATTTCACCACTCCCATATCTAGCTCCACCCATTGTATATATAAGGAGCTGCACACACTCTCTTCTTTGCTTCTATCTGTGAATATTCAGTGAATATAGAATGCCTTATGTAAATAAAAGAAAATATATTTGAACTCTTAACTCTTATATAATTTATTGAGTCTGATCCTGAAAATATTGCAACAAGCTGGTAGCAGAGGATGGTTGAATTGACTCAATAAAAACTTAAATATGTCTATTTAAGTCTATACACCAGGGCATACAGCAAAGAAATGGAAACGGATCAAGAAATAATAGATGAGTCCACAAATGCAATTTCGAGAGAATCTGAAGAATACACAACTGAAGACGAAGAAATAATAGATGAAGATGATGACCGAGAGGAAATTAAAATAGAAAACAACGAACTCAGGTCAGAAATATTAAAACTGTTAAAGAGCCAGAAAAACGATGAAAGCCTCATCGCGAACCTCCAAGACATGTTGAAAAACAGCGGAGCAGCGAGAGAGAAGCACGTCGCTACCGAAAAGTCAAAAGACTCAAAAATAGTAAGTGATACGACTACAGAAAAGAACGCTATAAAGAAGAAAAACGGTGATCCCGTGCAAAATTTTGAATGGCAGCCATCTTGGTTTCAACAGACCTCCAGAGTGAGCGAAGCAGAGCCAATCAGAAAGCTTGATTCAAAACTTCTGGCGCGAAAGGCACTACTAGATAATGAAAACGAAAAAGAAAAATCAAACACCTCAGAAGAATCAGAATCAGAAAGTGAAGGTGATTCAACAGATACTCAAATAAAGTCAGCAATGAAGACGCTTTTTGCTGCATTTGGCCCAAAACTAAAAATCACCAAAAAGTCAACCAGAAAACGAACGAGCAAGCCAACGTCTCAAAATCTACCCGCTCCCATCCTGACGACGAGAGCACCGACGCCTGAACCAAGAGAGCCCTGCAAATACCGTCCCACACCGCAGACCGATGCAAGCACCAACGCTCTCAAGAGAAGAAAAAGAACAACCGCCATCGTAAGAACCCCTAAGATCGAGCCGGAGACCGATTCATCTGAGGAGGAGCTGAACGAGCGAGCCGCAACGACGAGAACCTCTCACGACGACTCCAGGAACGAAATGAGCAACGCGCATGCGCGAGACTACGCAGACGGCCCGGGAAGACATGAGTTGCTGAAAGGACCCTGCAGACTCGTCGCGAGCATTCCCACGCCGTTTTGTAATTTCCACCATTTACAAGACCACGGACTACCTCCGGTTGTAAGTAATGGACCTAATAATGTCGGAAACTTGCCCAGTGACTTCCCAAAGCTGAGAATAGATGGCATTAATTTACAAGAATGGTATCAGCAGCTCCAGGTTGTCTTTATGAAAGAAAACTTACTGTTTTTCATCACTAATCCCCCAAAAAGACCTTGGACTTTAAAGTTAGACTGCTTACACCATAGAGCATTTTTCTTATTAATTTCTAGTGTATCTCCTGCCATGTATCACAGCATTAAGCAAAATCTGACTGTCTCAGAAATTATTCAATGCATGTTCAATTTGTTTCACAGTGATAGTGTAGCTACCACCACAAGAATGTCTAAAGATTTCTTTTCTTCTAGGATAAAACCAGGGGTTTCCATAAGTGAACATTTAATATCTTTAAACAAAATAAGAGCTGAACTGCATTTAAGGGGGGAGGTGATTTCAGACCAAACAATGAAAAGTGTTATCATCAACTCACTTGACCCATCATGGAACAATTATATGTCACATTTAGACACAATCAATCTAGGATACTTATCCATAGAAAGTCTATCCAATAAGTTAATAGCTGAAGACAATTCAAGGAAGAGTCGCTCTAACAATCACATAGAACACAAACCATATAGAAAAGTAGCTTTCCAAGAAAGATATAATGAAACATTCAGATGCCACAATTGTGGATCCAGGGAACACAATAGAAGAGATTGTCCCAAAATTACAAAAGAAAGACATAGGTCAGAACACAGAAACAAATACACCTATAGACAGTCTTCCATTGATAGACATAGATAAAGAAGCCCACCAAATTACAAAGAGTATAGAGGGGGCAGAGATAATTCAAAGGACAGAAAATCTGGTTCACTAAATGGACTAAACAAGCAAGACAACACTAACATACAGCAAACTGAGGATAATAATTGGCTTATTGATTCTGGAGCAACCAATCATACCACTAATAATAAAAATATATTATCTTCATTTATAGAAGATAAATTTGTAATAAAGGTAGCTAACCAAGAAAAGGTCAAAGTATTAGGTAGAGGGAATGTAACCTTACCTGGTCTAGGAAAAATAGAGGGGGTATTACTGATACCTGAGATACCTCATAACATATTAAGTGCCATAAAACTAAGCAGAGATTCTGATATTAATATTGTGTTTTCAAAAGGAAAAGCAACTTTGGAGAAAAATAAAACAGATATAGGTACAGTAATGATTAAAGGAGGCCTACCTTATTTAATAACTAAGGAGAAATGGTTACACAACATTGATTCAAATATGGAAGATTGTATTGAGCCAGATAATGGAAACATTAGCAACAGTGACAATGATGAATGTAAAATAGCTCATGATAACAAGGATGCACATAATGAGAAAAAACCAAAAATAGGTAAGCCAATTCATGATGAGTGTGCTCATGTCTTACATAGGAAGTTAGGACATGCCAGTTTTCCTGTAGTACAGAAAATGACTGAACACGCAGAAGGTGTTAAAATAAAAAATTGTGAAAACTATTTGGAATGCTCAGTATGTAAATCTACAAAACTAAAAACTAGTCCCAGGCCTAGAAAATCAACAAGGTCAACTAATCAAATTTTTGATTTAGTACACATGGACCTGGTTGGTCCACTAACTCCATCAATCATTTATAAAAAGCGTTACTTCTTAACTATTGTGGATGACTATAGTCGCTATGGATTTGTTTACACATTAAAACACAAAGATGAAACCTTTCAGAAATTTAAAGAGTTTTACAAACGCATAGAAACACAACACAACATCAAAATAAAACAAATAATGACAGATAGGGGATGTGAATTCATGTCTAAGGAATTCTCCCAATGGCTGAAGGACAAAGGAATGTTACATTACACATCTAGCCCATTTTCCGCATTCCAGAACGGAATTGTAGAGAGGAAGAACTCAACATTACAAACCATGATTAGATGCACATTGGAAGATGCTGGCTTAAGCAAACAATTCTGGTCAGAAGCCCTACAATATTCCAATTACACACAAAATAGAACTTGGTCCAGCATTGTAAATAAGACACCATATGAAGTGATGTATAATAGGAAACCAAAATTAGCACACATGCACATATTTGGAGTCACCGCAGACGTACACATACCTAAACAATTAAGAAGAAAGGGAAAAAATGTGTCTAGAAGACTTAGATTTATGGGATATGAGACAGGTACAAAAGGATACAGATTCATTGATAATAATAACAAATTTATAGTTTCCAGAACAGCTGTGTTTCATGAACAGGCCAACTGGTCTAAAATACATCTTAATGAAATATTCCCAAGCAACAACACAGAGACAAAATCCCAAGAGAAAAGAACTGTAGAAAAGCAAAATGACAACAAACATAGAAACAAAACTAAAACATGGACAAACAGTCAACACAAAATAAAGACAGATACATTAACAAAAAAGGAAGCAAGATATTTGCATGACAATAATAGTAAACCTGAGAAAACAATTAGAAACACTAGAAACCAAATGCCAAACAAATACAAAGATTATATAATGCATATGGATGGAGAATCTACGACACCTAACACATATGAGGAAGTGTTAAAACTTCCTCCTAAAGAAAAAGAAAAGTGGGAATTAGCAATGGCAAAAGAGATGGAAAGTTTACAAGGATTAAATGTATTTACACCTGCAATTGCACCAAAGGACAAAACAATTATTGGCACTAGGTGGATATATAAAATTAAAAATTTAGAGGGAGGCAATACTCTATACAAGGCTAGATTAGTTGCACAAGGTTATGCACAGAAATATCCAGAGGACTATACTGACACATACTCCCCCACAGTAAGAACTGAAAGTGTCAAAACGGCTCTAGTTGTAGCATCAGCACTCAATCTCGATGTATTCCAGTATGACATACAGACTGCGTATTTACACGCAAAATTAGATAAGGAAATATATGTAAGAGCACCTCACAGTCAATACACAAACAAGAATGAGATTTGGTTATTAAACAAAAGTCTATATGGGTTAAAACAATCTGGTAAACGATGGTATGATTGTTTAGTGAAAGTACTTAAAACTATGGAATTCAATGCTACTACTGCTGATAATTGTTTCTTTGTTAAAAAGGGTAATGATTACATAGAATTTGTATTGATCTATGTGGACGACATTTTATATATAGGTAAACATAAAGAAAGAAGAGAAACATTTGTAACAAAGTTAAATGAACATTTCTCATTGAAATCTTTAGGTAAAGTAAATAAGTATCTTGGTGTTCAAATTAGTAAAACTAGAAGAGGATTCAAGCTTTCTCAGAAAGATAAGATCATAGAACTTTTGAACAAATGTAATCTAAATGATGCAAAACCCTGTGACACTCCAATGCAAACTGATTTCCTAAGAAATGCTGATGAATCATCCCCTGAATTCAAAGATAACACGTTTTATAGATCAATCATAGGTTCACTTCTTTACATTTCTAATTGGACAAGACCTGATATCGCTTTACCCCTCAATTTATTGTCCAGACATGTCAGCAAACCAACAATGTATCATTGGGAAGCTGTTAAAAGAATATTAAGATATTTAAAAAATACTTTAGATTTTTGCTTAATGTTAGAACCTAATAATGTCAAGGAACCGAAACTCACATGTTACGCAGATGCAGATTGGGCTGGAGACACTTCATGCAGAAAAAGTACATCTGGTTACTTATTTCTCCTAAACGGTTGTCCAGTTTACTGGTACACTGGCAAACAAGATTTAGTGGCCACTTCAACGACAGAAGCGGAATATGTTTGTTTATCTAAAGCAGCAAATAACCTGGTATGGTTTAATGATCTAATTTCTGATGTTTGGAAAAAACCTGCTTTACCTTTTGTCATGCATGAAGACAATAAAGCGGCCATTGAAATATCTAGATCTGACGCCATTGGACAGAGATCTAGACATATAGACATAAAATTTAAACATGTGAGACAATTATCTCAAGATGGATTTATTAAAGCAGTGCATTGTGAGACATCAGAACAACTAGCTGACATATTGACAAAGCCTTTGCCATCTAAACAACATAAATACTTGACTTCCAAGTTATATGTATTATATTGTTCAGAATCTGAATGTAATAGATGTAGCATATCGAATCGGCATTTAGAGGGGGATTTGTCACATGTAAATGCCTTATTCTCTAATATGTAAATAGTATATGAACGGGATATCAGGGGTTAATTTATTCTTTAATTTAATTTCTTTAATCAGGGGTTAATTTACTTCTTAATGTATTCATATTTCACCACTCCCATATCTAGCTCCACCCATTGTATATATAAGGAGCTGCACACACTCTCTTCTTTGCTTCTATCTGTGAATATTCAGTGAATATAGAATGCCTTATGTAAATAAAAGAAAATATATTTGAACTCTTAACTCTTATATAATTTATTGAGTCTGATCCTGAAAATATTGCAACAGAGCCATCTGATAGACTCTAATTATTTTACAACCCAGAAAATTGACATTTCTTGATGTGTCAATGAGTGAACCATCATTAGAAGAAAAGTAAACAAGTCAACACTCCCCAAATCAGATTCCCCAGGATAGACCTTCACACTTCCTCCTTTTTATAACTTTAAAAACAGGACAACCTTTCGAAGATCACTGGTGAGAGAGGCTTATTTCTTTGCCGGTTCTGTATTGAGATTGTTTCTATGGCCACCCATTGCACAAACGGATTAACGCAGGCATTCCTCGAGTTATGATCACAATGGAGTCGAAAATTTATGTTGCTAAGTGAGACATTGTTAAGTGAGTTTGGCCTCATCTTATGACTTTTCTTGCTGCATTTGTTAAGTGAATCCCTGCAGTTGGTAAATTAGGAACATGGTTGTTCTGAATCTGGCTTCCCCTTGATTTAGCTTGGCAGAAGGTTGCAAAAGGGCAAAGAAGGAAGGAAGGAGGGAGGGAGGGATACATGGGGAAGAAAGAAAGGAAGGAGGGAGGGAGGGAGGGAAGGAAGGAGATATATGAGGAAGGAAGGAAGGAAGTAGTGAGAGAGGAAGGGAAGGAGATATATAGGGAAGGAAGGAGGGAGGGATGAGGGAAGGAAGGCGATATATGGGGAAGGAAGGGGAAAGGAAGGAGGGAAGGAAGGAGATATATGGGGAAAGAAGGAAGGAAGGGATGGGGAGGGAGGGAGGAGGGAAGGGAGGAAGGGAAGGAAAAAGATATATAGGGAAGGAAGGAGAGAGGGACGAGGGAAGGAAGGAGATATATGGGGAAAGAAGGAAGGAAGGGAAGGAAGGAAGGAAGGAAATTGTGAGAGATGTATTGTGACAATGGATTGCTAAACTGCACCTCTCCCTGACCATCAACTGGCCATCATAGCAAAACTAAACACCAAAATCCAGGTTGTGGGCAAGAGTAATAAACCCCACAAAGGATTTGTTCAGTCACACTTGGCCGTAGCCACAAAGAGGCTGCTCAGACACCCTCCACACAACAAAAGGGAAGCCAACAGACATCGGGAAGGACAATTAAGAATGACCTCTTGAGAGAGTCACATACTAGGACCAGCACATACACAATCCCACCCACCCATCCCCCGAGCCCACACCAAGGACCAGCCCCACTATAACACAAACTCTCTGCACCCCATTTCCTTTAAGTTTAAGATTTGTGGGCCTGAAATTGTGGGATGCTCCATCAATGGAGGTTTTCAAAAGTGGACTGAAGCTATCAGGTCTCCATGGAGATTTTCAAAAAAGAGATTGGAGAAACATATGTCCAGAATAATGTAGGTTCCCCTTTTGAGCAGGGGGTTGGAGTAGAAGACCCCCAGGGTCCCTTCCAACTCCCTAATTCTGTTAGTCTTTTAAACATAGGAAAGTAGGAAAAAGCCATGTCTGAGTATATATATATATATATATATTTATTTATTCATTTATTTATTGCTGGAGTATCTTTTTGGGGAATGATTGGATGGAACATCATTTTTCTCTGCTGGTTTTCCTCGGGTCGGAGGGTCCTTCCGAATCCCCTCTTAGAAGGGGATGGAGGCCCCGATGACTCTCGGTTTCTTGAAGAATTTCTTGACACGTTTCTTCACGCTTTTCTTGAGCTTCTTGAAAAACTTCTTGAATCTCTTGACTCTCCTGGGCTGATCCTAGAGAGGAAGAGAAGGACTGGGGTCAGGGCTGGGTCCCCAATGGGTGGCCCCGGGGGTCCTGCAGCCCCTTCCTCTTCCTGCTTCCCCACTGCCCCGGGATCGGGCTTGGATTTCTGCAAAGGGTGCAGTTGTGGCATTTCCACACAACACAATGTATGACTCTGTTTTACACCCTTTGCAGATTAAGAAGGAGATTCTCCCCACTTCTGCCTGTGGGCAGAGTTTAATTCCTAATTTAAGAATTAAAAGCAGAAGACTCTACAGGTGGCCTCCCTCAATTTACGATCAAAACCGAGCCCCGAATTTCTGCTGTTCCCTGAGACCTTTGTTGAGTGAGTTTTGCCCCATTTTACGACCTTTCTTGCCTCTGTCGTTAAGCGAATCACTGCAGTTGTTAAATGAGTCACCTGGTGGTGAAGTGAATCTGGGTTTCCCCATTGACTTGGCTCGTCAGAAGGTCGTAAAAGAGGATCACCTGACCCTGGGACTCTGCAACCGTCATAAGTGTGAATCAGTTGCCAATGTAACTCACGTGACCCTGGAGATCTGCAATGGTCGTTAAGCGTGAAAAAGGGTCCTGAGTCCCTTTTTTTTAACGCCGTTGCAACTTCGAACGGTCACTAAACAAGCTTTTGTAAGTTGAGGACTAGCTGTAAAATGGACATAAGTCATTTTTTTCCAGGGCTGTTGCAACTCTGGTCACTAAACGAAACTGTTGTTGGTCTAGGATGGCCACTAAGCAAAAAATCGCATCTGATCGTTGTAAGTCCTCCCAACCATCATACCATCTTCTTACCTTCTCGTCTTCCTCCTTTTCCTCCTCTTCCACCTCCTTCTCCTCCTCTTTGTCCCCCTCCTCCTCTTCAGCCACCGGTTCACAGGTGAGAACGAGCACTGAGGGCGTCTCCCCAAAGAAATAGTAGCCCCTGCACTCCATGACCACCTGTGCAGGAGAAGACAGCAGGGTGAGAACGATGACAGCAGACAGACTTCGTTACGCGGAGACGACCATCTCCTTTCCTACGGAGGAATTCGCCCCGACCGACCTCCAACCACCTCCTGCTAGGAGGACATTGGACAAATTAAGATGGTTCAGCCCCAAGGTCTCCCTAGGTACAGGTGGTCCTCGACGTACGACCAGAATCAACCCCAACATTTCTCATGGCTAAGCGAGACCCCACGGGTTCCGCCTCGTTTTATGACCGTGTTAAGCATATCCCTGCAGTTAGTCATTCAGTGAACCTGGCTTCTGGTTTGTCAGAAAGTGGCAAAAGGGGGGGACCATGTGAACCCCAGGACTTTGCAACCGTCATAAATCTGAGTCAGCTGCCAAGCCTCTGAATTTTGATCACGTGACCGTGGGGAGGCAGGGACGGTCGTAAGTACAGGTACTCCTCGGTTTACGACCACAATTCAGCCCAAAATTACCAAGCGAGATGTTCGTTGAGAGAATTTTGCCCCGTTTTACGATTTTCCTTGCCACCGTTATTAAGTGAATCACTGCACTTGTTATGTTAACAACATGGCCGTTAAGTGGCTTGTCTTGATTTTGCTCATCAGGTCACAAAAGGGGATCACGGGACCCCGGGAAGCCACAACCGTCATAAATACGAGTCAGTGGCCAAGCGGCTGAATTTTGATCAGTGACCGTGAGGATGCTGTGACAGTCGTTAAGTGTGAAAAACGGTCCTAAGTCCCTTTTTTCAGCACCGTCGTAACTTTGAACGGTCACTAAATGAAGTGTTGTAAGTTGAGGACTGCCTATACTTCAGGGGAATTGCTTCCAAGGCTGCCGATGGGTGAATCTCTTATGCCCTGACGGTTTCCAGAAACCAGGAAAAGAAATGCTGATGTTTTTATAAGTAGCTTCTTTTAATTCTTGCACGCCTGCAGACTGAAATCTTGGCAAACTATGAGCAAGTATGTGAATTATTTAGAAGAGCCTTGGTGGCGCAGCAGACTAAAGTGCTGTTAAGTAGCACCAGCTGCCTCCAATTAGTGCGAGTTCAAATCACACCAGGCTCAAGGTTGACTCAGCCTTCCATCCTTCCGAGGTAGGTAAAATGAGGACCTGGATTGTGGGGGCAATAAGTTGACTTTGTATAAAAAAGAACACCGTTTGGGGGGGCCCGAAAGTCCTACTAAGCAGGTATATACAAAAGTATGAAGGCTGTTGCTTAACGCATTGTAAGCCGCCCCGAGTCTCCGGAAAAGGCGGCGTATAAATCGAACCAATAAATAAATTTAAGGCAGCCTGTGAAAAACCTCTAAGAGAGCAGCCGACTTCGGCTTCTAAACTTTTCGGTCCCTTTTATAACTCTGGAATGTGTCTCCTCCCTCCTAGGAATGTGAAAGAGGTTCGACACAATTTGTCTGAAATGGTAGAGGGTTTCCAGCTCGGGCAGCGGGTTGGAGGAGGGGAGGAGGAGGACAAGGAGAAAGGGAAGGGGAAGGAAAGGAATTCAGAGGAGGAGGAGGTGGGGGTTGAGCAGGGGGTGAGACTAGAAGACTTCCAAGGTCCCTTCCAACTCTCTTACTCAGCAGATGAGGAGGAGGAGGAGAGAAAGAAAAGGTGAAAGGGGAAGGAGAAAAGGGTTTCTGCTTGAGCAGGGGGTGGGACTAGAGGACCTCCAAGGCCCCTTCCAACTCTCTTGTTCTGTCCTCTATCCCTCCTCTATCCAGGGGCTAAGAGTTGACTTGGAGAAACGAGAGGAAGGACGTCCCTCAAGACCAAAGTAGCAGGGAAGGAGAACTCCAGTTTCATCTCTGCCAGGAAGGTCCTACAGAATCTCCATGGCCCTGTCTCCATCTAAAATACATTTCCAACCCAGCTTGGAAATCAGCCACTCACCCCGTCTTCTTCGAAGTCGCATTCTTTCAAGGAACGTTCTTCTTCAACCTGGCACCTCGTCTCCTTGATGGTGAAGTTCAGCTCTTGGTTGCTTTCAGAAAGAGGATCCTGAAAGAAGACACGGTCACCCAGGAGGTTAGTCTGGAGGCCACCTGACCTTCCTCCCACCTTCCCTTGGGATCATGCTGCTTGGGTCTTGATGGAGCCACCAGAATACATCTACAGAGCAGAGTCCATGCAGGTTCCAGAAGTTCTGGATTCCATGCCCACCATCCTGACTGGTCCTAGTTGAAGGATCTTGAAGGTCTTTGTGGTGGAACTGATTCCCCCTTTTCACCTAGCTTCCCACGAGGGAAGTGCAAAAAGTGTAAACGGGACAAATCAAGTCTAGTCTAGAGACAAAAAGGCCTAGAGGTGATGATAGCAGTTTTCCAATATTTGAGGGGTTGCCACAGAGAAGAGGGGGTGAAGCTATTCTCCAAAGCACCTGAAGGCAGGACAAGAAGCAATGGATGGAAACTAATCAGGGAGAGAAGCAACCTGGAACTAAGGAAAAGCTTCCTGACAGAACAATCAACCAGTGGGACAACTTGCCTCCAGAAGTTACAATGGACCCAAACTGAAGGGTAGGTAGATCAGAAATGAAGGCTCCTCGAGATCTCCATGCTGGGAGAACAGGCTCTTTTTCAGTTAGCCCTCAGGATGGCTTCCCACAAAGGATGGGTCCACCCTACTCTACTCTACACAGGTCAGGATCAAGTCCTCGGTGGAGTTGAACTGGAGAGTACGTACCCACTCAGGTTGAGGAACAGCTTCCAGGAGACGATACATGGAGTCTTCCCCAGATTTGCTGTTGTAGATGCTCACTGCAAGGTCCACAGCCTCATCATAGCTCAGGGGTTTGTGTTGTAGTGAGGAGGTCCCACCTGTTGCAAGAGCTCCAACCACCAGCAAGGTCTTCCAGAAGCAGCCTTCCATCCTTGCGTCTTCTGCTATGGAGCTCCACAGCTGATGTGGCTCCCGGGACCAGGAGGCCTCCTTATATCCCCTGATGGGCAGGTCATCTCCTTGTTGAGAGGCCACCAGGGGTTTCCCCCCACTGAATTCTCCACGGTCCTTCCTGAAAAGGAGACAGGGGCACAGAGAGGCAGGGAGTAGAAATTTGTTCACCGTCCTAAATGTTCTTCTGGCAGGTTTCCAGGTCAGGTTTTCTCAATCTTGGCATTTCCCCAGCATCTCAGGCTGGGGAAGTTTGGGGAGGGGCGAGGAGTTGAGGTCAACCCATCTGAACGTGCCCTTTGAATTGCCAAGGAGGAGACGGAGAGCGAGAAGGGTTGGACTGGAAGACCTCCAGGGTCCCTTCCAACTCGATTATTCTGATCAGGGGGGAGAGAGAGGGAGAAGGAGAAAGAGAAGGAGGAGAGAAAGGTTTCCTTGGTTACCCTCTGCAGAGTCTAAAGTCTGTAGAGACTTTCCCAAAATTTAAGATTTGTTGAAGATTTGTGGGCCTGAAATTGTGGGATGCTCCATCAATGGAGGTTTTCAAAAGTGGGCTGAAGAATCATTGCTAAAAGGTCTCTGCGGGGGTTTTCAAAGAAGGGAGTCCACAGCCATTGGTCCAGAATGGCACACGGTCTCTGCTGGCGCAGGGGGTTGGACTAGATGACCTCTAAGGCCCCAGTGCTATGAGTATCGCCCCATTTTACGATGATTACTTGCCCCGGCGGTTAAGTGTTATTTGCTGCCGTTGCTAAGTCAGTCACAGGGTTGTTAAGTCAATCTTGACCTTGACTGTGACACTGCCACCGTCATAAATCTGAGTCAGTTGCCAAGCATCTGAATTTTGATCACGGGACTAGGGGGATTCTGCCAACGGTCGTTAAGTGTGAAAAGCGGTCCTAAGTCCTGTTTTCAGTGCCGTTGTAACTTTGGATGGTCACTAAATGAACTGTTGTAAGTCAAAGACTGCCTGGGATGGATGGATGGATGGATGGATGGATGGAGAGAGAGAGGGAGAGAGAGGATAGACATAAAAGATATATAGATGGATAGAATTGATAAGATAGATGATAGATTGGCAGAGACAGACAGACAGAGAGAGGAACAGAGAGATGATAGTTGAGAGAGGGGGGGGGAGGACAGAGAGAGAGAGAAAGAGAAGGAAAGAGAGACAGATAGAAGAGAGATATTTACCCACCATCAAAGATTGTCGTGTGTGTGGCACCACACAGTTGCGCAAAGGAGGCTGATTGCGCAAGGCCTCATTGTTGTGGGTCTGCCCCCCTCCCCTCCCGTTGTCGTGTGTCCCTTCGAAGGACGGCTGTGATGAGGCCAACTCCAGAGAGGAGAAGGACAGGCTGCGTCACCTGAACTTCGTGGGGAAAGTCCTCACCAAAGAGGGAACCCACAACTCAGCCGGTGTGTGTGGGGGGGTGGGAAGTGCAAAGGGGAGCCTTCGCTTATGTGTCTTACTTAACAATGGAAATTGTGGTCATAAGTCGAGACTGTAAATTAGCTGTTTTTTCTTTCTTATTTCATCTACCTAGTGAGAGATGCTAAGGGCTGCCTGGTCTTGAAAACAGGGGGGAAATTCTCCAAAGAATCCATTTAATGAAAATAAATAAAAGTTAAAGTTAAATAAAAATTAAAGTTAAAGTTAAATAAAAATTAAAGTTAAAGTAAATAAAATTAAAAATAAATCAGAATAAATCAGAATGAGAGTCAGAATGAGAATCAAAATCAGAATTTAAGCAGAAGAGGAGAAAAGGAAAGGAAAAAGGCTAAGAAAAGTGAACTTCCAATTGAGATTAAACATAATGAAGGAAATAAAATGCAGATAATGGAACAAAAGAAGAATATGTTGGGGGGGGGGGGAACTTGGAAGCCCCAAATTTCACCAGGAAGGAATTCCCACAAGTGTTGTAAAAGCCCATTTCCCTCCTGACAAGAATTGCATTTTGCAAGAAACGGCCTCGCTCTGTCTCATTTCATCATTTATTGACTTGTTCTTAAAACAAAAACATTTCTGAAATTTCTCCACTTCACTATTTCCCTAAACGGGTCTCTTCTGCAGGCTGCAACCTTTCCCTTCCCACCTCGATTCAGACTTCAATTCTATTACAAATTTGAACGTACACAATCATTGGCAAAGCTCGTGTCTGATTGACGTCCTCCACGGTCCCCAAATGCAGGTCTAAGAGGGAGGGGGGGAATGGAGGGCGATCACCGTCATGGGAGATCTGGGACGGGATCGTTCCGAATCTTCTCTTAGGAGGTGACGTGTCCGGTAACCATCTTCTTTTTCTTGAACAGTTTCCTAAGGCCTTTCTTGAGCTTTTTGAAAACTGGGAGGAATCTCTTCACCCGTTTGGGCTGATCCTAGAGAGGAAGAGAAGGACGGTCTTTGGTCAGGACTGGTTCCCCAACAGTCAGGACGAAAAGCAAGACACCTTCAGAATAGTCCTCGACTTACGACCCCAGCATTTCTGCTGCTGAGTGAGACATTTTATTAAGTGAAACGACTTTTCTTGTCACAGTGGATATGTGAATCGCTGCGGTTGATGGATGAGTAACCTGGTTGTTAAGTGAATCCAATGGACTTTGCTGGTCAGAAGGCTGCAAAAGGGGATCACGTGATACATCCCTCCCCGGGACACTGTGACCGTCATAAATACGAATCAGTTGCCAAATATCTGAATTTGGATCATGGGGTTAGGGTTAGGGGCATGGGGATGCTGCAATGGTCGCAACTGTGAAAAACGGTTATGAGTCACATTTTCAGTGCCACAGTTGTAACTTTAAACAGTCAGTAAACAAACTGTTGTAAGTCGAGGACTATCTGTACAGAATACAGAATTGCAGAATTGGAAGAGACCTTGGAGGTCTTCTGATCAACAGGTGGGCCTCAACGGAACTCTGTATTATATCTTTCAAAAATCCCAGAGCACCGGGAAATTACCTGAGGATTGGAAAAGGTTCCCATCTTCAAAAAAGGGAAAAAATACAGACCTGTGAAATACAAACCAATCAGTTTAACATCAGTACCTGGGAAGATACTGGAAAAAAAGAATAAAAAAAAAAAACCAGATCTGCCAACATGTAGAAACAAATGAAGTTATAACTAGTAGCCAATGTAAATGCTCTTTCAAAGGTACTTTTTCAAAAAGCAAGTGGACTGTTTTTTTCCAAGAAGAAGAAAAGAAGAAAGAGGAGAGAGAGAAAGAGGAGAGGAAGGAGGAGGAGGAGGAAGAGGAGGAGGAAGAGGAGAAGGAGGAGGAGGAGGAGAGAAGAAGGAGGAGGAGGAGGAGAAGGAGAAGGAGGAGGAGGAGGAGGAGGAGGAGGAGGAGAAGGAGAAGGAGAAGGAGAAGGAGAAGGAGAAGGAGAAGGAGAAGGAGAAGGAGAAGGAGAAGGAGAAGGAGAAAGTTTCTTATGGGAGTTGAAGTCTATAAGGAGTTGGAGTAGAGTAGGAGTATAGAGGTAGAAGACCCATACAAAATTCCATAATGGAATTTAGGCTGATCTGAAGACCTTGGCAACTTAAGAGAGCTGGACTTCAATTCCCAGAATTCCTCCTCCATGCTGGGAAATTGTGAATGTTGATCTGGAGACCTGCCAGAAGAACATTGAGGACAATAAGTAAGTCTCAAAGTCCTGGTTTATCTGTCTCCTCTCTCAAGGAAGGAGCTCCTGCTTTGAAGGAAGGAAAATTCACTGGGGGAAAACCCTTGGCCACTAGCCACCAAGCAGATGTCCCAGGAACCACATCACCTGTGGAGCTTCATAGCAGAAGAACCAACGATGGAAGATTTCTTCTGGAAGACCTTGCTGGTGGTTGGGGCTCTTTCAGCCTCTGGACACTCTGCACCATCCCAGAAACTACTCACCTATGATGGGGCTGTGGAACAGGGAGTGGCCAACTACAACAGCAAAGCACAAGAAGACTCCCTCTACCAGCTCCTGGATGCTGTTCCTCAACCTGATTGGGTAGGTACCCTTCACTTCAGGTCCATGCTGGACTTGAGTTTTTGCAGAGTAGACCCATCCCTTGTGGGAAGCAATTTTAAGAATTTGGGGGAGCTAGCTGATATGAAAGATTCTGCCCATCCTGTTCTCCTAGCTTGAACAGCCTTCATTTATGGTCAATCAGGATGATAGGCCTTGTATGAAGAACATCTGGAACCTGCATGGACTCTTCTGTGTAGCCACGTTCAGGCGACTCCATCAAGACTCATTCAGAAATGGTCCCAGTCTAAAATGGGAGAAGGTGCAGGGGGTCTTCAAAGTAACACCTTTGCTTGGCCATGTCTTCTTTCAGGATCCCAATTCTGAAGGTACCCAAATGTTGAAGTTCACCATCAAAGAGACGATCTGTCCAGCAGAAGACGAAGGTTCCTTGGATAAATGTGACTTCAAGGAAGACGGGGTGAGTGGTTGATACCAATGATGGGATTGGTCATTATTGTAGATGGAGACAGGGCCATAGGACCTCTGTAGGATCTTCTTGGCAGAGATAAAACTGGTTGTCCATCCCCACTGGGTTGAAGGAAGATCATATTTAAGATTGTCTCTTTCCCTTCTACCTTTGTCTTGAGGGACATTATTTCTCTTGGTTCTTCAAGTCAATTCCTTGACCAAGATCCATGGATAGAGAAAGGACTCGTTGTACCCTACAATCATTGTTTCCTTTACCCCAAAGTGTGCATGGAGAGGCTGATCTAGCTTAATTTGTCCAAAGTTGGTTGAAGCAACTTCGGCTGCTGATCCAAGATCTTTCCTATAGAAAAACAAGATGATGGTCTCCATGGAATCAATTCTGGGAGGTGGCTTCATTCTCAGCATGTTTTTATTCCTCTACAGGTGGTCAGAGAATGCACAGCCACTTATTTCCTTGGGGAGAATCCACCAATGGCTGTTCTGGATTGCAAAGCCGTGGGAGGAATGGAGGAGAAGAGGTGGAAGAGAAGGAAGAGGTGAAGGAGAATCAGGGGGATGAGGAGGAGGTAAAAAGGTGGTAGGTAGGATCATTTTTCTCATCCTTCCTCATTCTCTTTCCCCCTCTTTTCTGCCCAAACGGATTTTGCAAGGAGAATTTTTGGTCTCTTGTGTTCAAGACTGAACTTCTCAGGTAACTTAAATCATTGAAAGAAAATGACTGATTGTCGAATTGCTTTATGTCTGAATCTAGAACTGCTGAAAAATTATTGGCTCCCTAAGCAAACAGGAGATCAGGAACAACCAGCTAGCATCCATAAGGTCTCAACTGTAGCCTTTCCCAATTTCCTCTAATCAATCAACAGATTGATTGATTGATCTGTCTTCTGTCATCTTTCTTCTCTCTCGTCTTTTGCCTTTTCTCTTCTCTCCAGTCTTCTATCTTCTTTCTACTGTCTTCTCTCTTTTTGCCTTTTCTCTTCTGTCTTCTTTCTTCTGTCTACTATCTTCATCAATGACTTGGAGGAGGGGATAGATGGGGAACTCATCAAATTTGCAGATGAACACCAAGCTGTCAGGAATAGCCAACACTCCAGAAGATAGACTCAAGATACAGAAGGATCTTGACAGACTTGAAGATTGGGCGCTATCTAACAAAATGAAAATTCAATGGTGAAAACAGTAAAGTTCTACATTTATGCAAGAAAAAGAAAATGCACAGGTATCGTATAGGTGGTACCTTGCTCAATAGTAGTAACTGTGAGAGGGATTTTGGAGTCCTAGTGGACAACCATTTAGATATGAACCAGCCGTGTGCAGCAGCTGCCAAAAAAGCCCACACAGTTCTAGGCTGCATCAACAGAGGGACAGAATCAAGATCACGTGATGTCTTAATACCACTTTATAATGTCTTGGGAAGGCCACACTTGGAATCCTGCATTCAGTTTTGGTCGCCACGATGTAAAAAAGATGTGGAGACTCTAGAAAGGGTGCAGAGAAGAGCAACAAAGAGGATTAGGGGACTGGAGGCTAAAACATATGAAGAATGGTTGCAGGAACTGGGTATGTCTAGTTTAATGAAAAGAAGGACTAGGGGAGACATGATAGCAATGTTCCGATATTTAAGGGGCTGCCCCAAAGAAGAGGGAGTCAAGCTATTCTCCAAAGCACCTGAGGGCAGAACAAGAAGCAATGGATGGAAACTAACCAAGGAGAGAAGCAACTTAGAACTAAGGAGGAATTTCCTGACAGTGAGAACAATTAACCAGTGGAACAACTTGCCTCCAGAAGTTGTGAATGCTCCAACACTGGAACTTTTTAAGAAGAGATTGGACAGCCATTTGTCTGAAATGCTGTAGGGTTTCCTGCCTAAGCAGGGGGTTGGACTAGAAGACCTCCAAGGTCCCTTCCAACTCTGTTATTCTAAATTCTAAATCTTCCCTCTTTTCTCTTCTGTCTTCTAATTATGTTCCCTGAAGCCTTTGTTGATTCTGAGTCACCACTTCGGTAGAGCTTCTCCGTGCGGTTAGTTCACCTAGTGCATTTCTACAGCCACCTGTAACGGCAACTCTTGGCAGCTAACCAAGATAAACCTAATAAAACCACTAATCGGCATAATAATAAATGTCAGGGCAGCTGAGGACAACATTCACAATAGTCCAGTAGCACCCATCTGTCATTATGGATGTTTCCATCAACTTTTATGACTGTTATTAATAACTCAAGGCAGCAAACGTGTTTCACGTTCCTTCCTTTTCCTGTTTTTCCCACAACAACCCTGTGAGGTGGGTTGGGCTGAGAGAGAGGAAGAAGCCCAAAGCAATCCAGCCTGCTGGATTAGAACTCGGCGTCTGTCGGGGCTGCTTCCTTCCAATGGCTACGAAAGAAGGGCTTCGTAGACTTAGAGGAAAGGTGGTACTTTTACTAGGAAAGAACTGAATGCAACTCGAGTCAGGCAAGACTTGGAGAGCCAAAAGTGCATGAAGCATCATCATATTGAAACATAGGGCTAAAAAACAACCCCCCCCCCTTGTAGCTAGGCAACCGGCCAGGAAATGTTTTGAGAAAGTCTTGGATTCAAGTGCATCGTCTCTGGTTGTCGCATGCCGAAGCTAGGAGAAATGACCTTGGGGAGATAAGCAAAGCCCAGACCGGTTGTAGCAAACCTGCGAAGAAAAATTCTCCACTGAGCCCCACCCACCCACCCCAATTCCATGGCAGCAAACAGACAGCTAGCTGACACCATCTGCTGGTGATTGGCCCACTCAGCTGGCTCTTGTGCCTAAGGCGGGAGTAGAACACCCCGTCTCCTGGTGATTGGCCCACTCAGCTGGCTCTTGTGCCTAAGGTGGGACTAAAACTCCCCGTCTCCTGGTGATTGGCCCACTCAGCTGACTCTTGTGCCTAAGGCGGGAGTAGAACGCCCCGTCTCCTGGTGATTGGCCCACTCAGCTGACTCTTGTGCCTAAGGCGGGACTAAAACTCCCCGTCTCCTGGTGATTGGCCCACTCAGCTGACTCTTGTGCCTAAGGCGGGAGTAGAACGCCCCGTCTCCTGGTGATTGGCCCACTCAGCTGGCTCTTGTGCCTAAGGCGGGAGTAGAACGCCCCGTCTCCTGGTGATTGGCCCACTCAGCTGGCTCTTGTGCCTAAGGCGGGAGTAGAACGCCCCGTCTCCTGGTGATTGGCCCACTCAGCTGGCTCTTGTGCCTAAGGCGGGAGTAGAACGCCCCGTCTCCTGGTGATTGGCCCACTCAGCTGGCTCTTGTGCCTAAGGCGGGAGTAGAACGCCCCGTCTCCTGGTGATTGGCCCACTCAGCTGGCTCTTGTGCCTAAGGCGGGACTAGAACTCCCCGTCTCCTGGGGATTGGCCCACTCAGCTGGCTCTTGTGCCTAAGGCGGGAGTAGAACGCCCCGTCTCCTGGTGATTGGCCCACTCAGCTGGCTCTTGTGCCTAAGGCGGGACTAGAACTCCCCGTCTCCTGGGGATTGGCCCACTCAGCTGGCTCTTGTGCCTAAGGCGGGAGTAGAACTCCCCGTCTCCTGGTGATTGGCCCACTCAGCTGGCTCTTGTGCCTAAGGCGGGAGTAGAACTCCCCGTCTCCTGGTGATTGGCCCACTCAGCTGGCTCTTGTGCCTAAGGCGGGACTAGAACTCCCCGTCTCCTGGGGATTGGCCCACTCAGCTGGCTCTTGTGCCTAAGGCGGGAGTAGAACGCCCCGTCTCCTGGTGATTGGCCCACTCAGCTGGCTCTTGTGCCTAAGGCGGGAGTAGAACGCCCCGTCTCCTGGTGATTGGCCCACTCAGCTGGCTCTTGTGCCTAAGGCGGGAGTAGAACGCCCCGTCTCCTGGTGATTGGCCCACTCAGCTGGCTCTTGTGCCTAAGGCGGGACTAGAACTCCCCGTCTCCTGGGGATTGGCCCACTCAGCTGGCTCTTGTGCCTAAGGCGGGAGTAGAACGCCCCGTCTCCTGGTGATTGGCCCACTCAGCTGGCTCTTGTGCCTAAGGCGGGACTAAAACTTCCCGTCTCCTGGTGATTGGCCCACTCAGCTGGCTCTTGTGCCTAAGGCGGGACTAAAACTCCCCGTCTCCTGGTGATTGGCCCACTCAGCTGGCTCTTGTGCCTAAGGCGGGAGTAGAACTCCCTGTCTCCTGGTGATTGGCCCACTCAGCTGGCTCTTGTGCCTAAGGCGGGACTAAAACTTCCCGCCTCCTGGTGATTGGCCCACTCAGCTGGCTCTTGTGCCTAAGGCGGGACTAAAACTCCCCGTCTCCTGGTGATTGGCCCACTCAGCTGGCTCTTGTGCCTAAGGCGGGAGTAGAACTCCCTGTCTCCTGGTGATTGGCCCACTCAGCTGGCTCTTGTGCCTAAGGCGGGACTAAAACTTCCCGCCTCCTGGTGATTGGCCCACTCAGCTGGCTCTTGTGCCTAAGGCGGGACTAAAACTCCCCGTCTCCTGGGGATTGGCCCACTCAGCTGGCTCTTGTGCCTAAGGCGGGACTAAAACTCCCTGTCTCCTGGTGATTGGCCCACTCAGCTGGCTCTTGTGCCTAAGGCGGGACTAAAACTCCCTGTCTCCTGGGGATTGGCCCACTCAGCTGGCTCTTGTGCCTAAGGCGGGAGTAGAACTCCCCGCCTCCTGGTGATTGGCCCACTCAGCTGGCTCTTGTGCCTAAGGCGGGACTAAAACTCCCTGTCTCCTGGTGATTGGCCCACTCAGCTGACTCTTGTGCCTAAGGCGGGACTAAAACTCCCTGTCTCCTGGGGATTGGCCCACTCAGCTGGCTCTTGTGCCTAAGGCGGGAGTAGAACTCCCTGTCTCCTGGGGATTGGCCCACTCAGCTGGCTCTTGTGCCTAAGGCGGGACTAAAACTCCCTGTCTCCTGGGGATTGGCCCACTCAGCTGGCTCTTGTGCCTAAGGCGGGACTAAAACTCCCTGTCTCCTGGTGATTGGCCCACTCAGCTGGCTCTTGTGCCTAAGGCGGGAGTAGAACTCCCCGTCTCCTGGGGATTGGCCCACTCAGCTGGCTCTTGTCCCTAAGGCGGGACTAAAACTCCCCGTCTCCTGGGGATTGGCCCACTCAGCTGGCTCTTGTGCCTAAGGCGGGAGTAGAACTCCCCGTCTCCTGGTGATTGGCCCACTCAGCTGACTCTTGTGCCTAAGGCAGGACTAAAACTCCCCGTCTCCTGGTGATTGGCCCACTCAGCTGGCTCTTGTGCCTAAGGCGGGAGTAGAACTCCCCGTCTCTTGGTGATTGGCCTGAAGTCCGTCAGTCAGCACTCATGCCTAAAGTGGGACTAGAACTCCCAACTTCCTAGTTTCTAGGACAGCACCTTCACCAATATATGTAGAAGTAGTCCTCAATTTACGACCATTTTGTTTAGATACCATTCAGTATTACAACAGCCCTGAACAAAGTCACTTACAACCGGTCCTCAAGACTTACAACCTTTCAGTAACGTCCTGATGTTCACAGGATTAAAATGCAAATGACCAATATTTATGATGGTTGCAGTGTCCCATGGTCACGCATTCAGAATAATTGAATAAAAGAGTTGGAAGGAATCTGAGAGGTCTTCTAGTCCAGGAAGATGGAAAATGGAAGGCAGAAGAGAGAAAACAGAAAAAAACAGAAAAAAGATGGAAGACAAGAAAAAGGGAAGACAGAAAAGAGAAGAAAGAAGAGGGGGGAAAGACAGAAGACAGAAGATGGAGGGAAGACGGAAAACAAAAGGGAGAAGACAGAAAACAGATGACAGAAGAAAGAAGGAAAATGGAAGACAGAAAAGAGAAGATGGAAGACAGAAGAAAAAGGGAAGACAGAAGAGAAGACAGAAAAGATGGAAGACAAGAAAAAGGGAAGACAGAAAAGAGAAGATGGAAAATGGAAAATGGAAGAAAGAAGATGGAAAATGGAAGCCAAAAGACAGAAGAGGGAAGACAGAAGAGAGAAAAAAGAAGATGGAAGGCAGAAGAAAGAGAGAAAACAGAAAAGAGAAGTAAGAAAGAAGAGGGGGAAAAACAGAAGACAGAAAACAGAAAATAGAAGATGACAGAAGAAAGATGGAAAGATGGAAAATGGAAGAGAGAAGAAGGAAGAGAGAGGAGAGAAAATAAGAGAGAATACAGAAAAGAGAAAAAGAAGAAAGAAGAGGGGAAAAAGACAGAAAACAAAAGAGAGAAGACAGAAAACAGAAGATGACAGAAGACAGAGGGAAGACAGAATATATTTATTTATTTATTTATATTTATTTATTTATTTATTTATTTTATTTTATTGAATTTCTATACCGCCCTACTCCCGAAGGATTCAGGGCGGTGAACAGCCACGAAATAAAACACATACATATAAAAATTTAAAATCGAATAAAATGAATTAAATAAATTTGGCTGAATTAATACCCATAATTTAAAATACCCATATTTTAAAACACATTAAAATTTAAAATTTGCACTTAAAAAGGAGAAGATTTAGGCGAGGCCAGCTTGATGAAATAAAAGAGTCTTCAGCTCGCGGCGGAAGGTGCGCAGATCCGGGATCTTCCGTATCTCTGTGGGGAGCTCGTTCCAGATCGTTGGTGCCCCCACAGAGAAGGCTTTCCCCCTGGGGGCCGACAGCCGACATTGTTTGGCCGACGGCACCTGGAGGAGCCCCTCTCTGTGGGAGCGTACTGGTCGGTGGGAGGCTATTGATGGTAGTAGGCGGTCCTGTAAGTAACCAGGTCCTAAGCCATGGAGCGCTTTAAAGGTGGTAACCAGAACCTTGAAGCGCACCCGGAAGACCACCGGGAGCCAGTGCAGCTTGCGCAGGAGAGGAGCTCCACGCCGCCCCCATAACCACCCACGCGGCCGCACTCTGCGCCAGTTGGAGCCTCCGAGCGCACCTCAAGGGGAGCCCCATGTAGAGAGTGTTACAATAGTCCAGACGTACAGATTATTGAATCTGTATTGCCGCCTATTCTCCCATGGCGATTCAAGGCGGCTTACAGAATAAACGACCGCATTTAAAACAATAAAAACTAAAAAAAACCAGAATCAAATAAATTAATATAATATAATAAAATCACCTCCTGCCCCGGCGACAGCCGATCACACGAACCGTTTCATGGGCTCCCTCCCGCTCTGTGTTCCCCAGGCCCGCTGGCAGAACAAATGTCTTCAGCGCCTTCCGGAAGAGAGTTAAGAGTGGGGGGGGGCATTCTAATCTCTGGGGGGATGATGGTCCAGAGAGAGAGGGAGCCACCACGGAGAAGGCCCTTCTTCTGGGTCCCTGCCTCCCCACTCTGATGGGTCGGGTAGATGTGACCGGCAAGAGATGGTCCCTCAGATCACCTGGTCCCAAGCCATGAAGGCACCTTGATGTTTTGATCCCGTTTGATTACGCCATCTTTATTTATTGCTTTATTGCTTAGTTTTGTCAGCGTTGTGTTGTTTTGTGGTAGCGCCGTATTTTATTTACTTTTATGTTCTGCGGAAGCCACTAAGCTGGCATGCTAGAGTCTACGGGTAGTCCTCAAGTTACAACAGTTCATTCAATGATGTTTCAAACTTACGACGACACTGGAAAAAAGTGACTTACGACCATTTTTCACACTTAAGACCACTGCAGCCTCCCTGTGGTCACACGAACAAAATTCAGACGCTTGGCAACTGACTCGTATTTATGACGGTTGCAGCGTTCCCGGGGTCACGTGATCCGCTTCTGCGACCTTCTGACGAGTAAAGTCAACGGAAAACCCGGTTTCACTTAACAACTAACTTAACAACTGCAGTGATTCATTTAACGACTGTGGCAAGAAAGGTCGTAAAATGGGACAAAATTCACAACCGTCTCACTTAGCAACAGGAATTTGGGGCTCAATTCTGGCTGTTAAATCAAGGATTACCTGTATAGGTAGGGTTGGGACTAGGTTGGACTAGAGGACCTCCAAAGTTCCTTCCAGCCCTTGGATTCGTTTGACTTTTAATTTTGACTTTATTCAAAAGATTAAAATCCAAAGGGGGAAAAAATATGAGCAAAAGCAAAACGAAAGTAGTCACGAACATTGAAAAAATACGAATCAAAAGGACCAAAAACAAAAATGCACGTTGTCTCCCTTAGTTGAATATTGTAGCAACAATGACTTCCCCCTCTTGCAAAATAGGTTCAAAATTTATTAACTTCTAGATCTATTTGCAACCCGATTTGATCTGTCATCGATTGTCTTTAACTAGTGACCTAATTAAACGTCAGCAGAGTTAAAGTTCAGGCCTTTTGAACTCTATTAATAAATCTGTTATTGTATTTTACTTGGTTTTTTATCTACCAAAAATCACCAAAATCATCTCATTATGCCTGATCCATCCAGGTTCAAATACAGGCAGTCCTCAATTTACGACCACAATTGACTCAATCTGTTGCTAAGTGAGACCTTTGTTAAGTGAGTGTTACCCCATTAGATGATCGTTCTCGCCACCGTTGTTAAGTGAATCCTTGCAGTTGTTAACTTAGACACATGGTTGTTAAGCGAATCGGACTTTCTCATCGGGTTTATCGGTTGGGAGGTCGCAAAAGAGGATCACATGAACTTGGGGACACTGCAACCGTCATAAATATGAGTCAGTGGCCAAGCATCTGAGTTTCGATCATGTGACCCTGGGAATGCTGCAACGGTCTCTAAGTGTGAAAAATGGTCGTTAAATCGCTTTTTTCAGTGTCGTTGTAACTCTGAACAGTCACTAAATAGTTATTAAGTGCATCTGGCTTTCCCCCTTGACTTTGCTTGTCAGGAGGTCGCAAAAGGAGATCACGTGACCTCAAGACACTGCAACCGTCATAAATACGAGTCAGTTGCCAAGAGTCTGAATTTTGATCATGTGATCATAGGAAAGCTGTAATGGTCGTAAGTGTGAAAACTTCTCTTAAGTCACTTTAGTGCCTTTGTAACATTGGTCACTAAATGTAAATGTTGCATTTACATTTCCAACATACATTTGAAATACAGGTAGTGCTCAACTTACAACAATTCAGTTAGTGACCGTTTGAAGTTACAATGGCACTGAAAAGCTCATTAGTTACTTTTTGCAGTTCCGAGGTAACTTCAGTCACTAAATGAACCATTGTAAGTCGAGGACTACCTCCCAAAGTTCATAAATGTAAATTGCTCTGCACCCACATACTGTTGAAAAATTCATAAAAACAGAGCATTCCCCTTGCTAAGAAAGTCCAGTTTATCCTTCGTAATATCCATTATGTCAGAATTTCCTGCATTTGCGTTCCTTTCCAATTTTTTTTCTGGCAAATCTTTAACTTTCATACCAACTTAGAAACTATTCCCCAATTTACAGATCTTCGTTTAGTGACCATGTAGATGTTTGACAACTGACTCCTATTTATGAGAGTTGTAGCGTCCCAGGGTCACGCAATCCCCTTTTACGACCTTCGGACAAGCCATGTCCAATGGAAAACCCGGTTAAGTGAAACAAACTGACTAACTTAACAATGGCAGTGATTCGCTCGGCAGCTGTGGCCAGAAAGCTGATAAATTGGGGTGACATTGACAAATGTCTCACTTAGCGACAGAAATGTTGGGCTCAGTCACAATCGTAACTCAAGGATTAGCTGTATGTGATGACTTTCTGTTGGATCACTTAATTGGGGATTCATATTTTCGGGGTCAAATTTGTTGAAGATCGATCAATCAGAACAGAGCTAAAAGGGACCTTTCGAGGTCTTCTAGACTAACCCCTCCTGCTCAAGCAAGAAACCTGATACCCTTTCAAGTCTTTTCTTTAAAAATTCAAATTCAGGGTTCCAATTCAGGGTTGTTAAAAGTGAATCGCTGCGGTTGTGAAGTGAGTCACACGGTCGTTAAGCGAATCTGGCTTTCCCCGTTGACTTTGCTCATCAGAAGGTCGCAAAAGGGGGACTGCCTGACCCCCGGGATGCTGCAACTGTCATAAACATGAGTCAGTTGGCAGAGGTCTGAATTTTGATCATGCTGCAAACGGTCGTTAAGTGTGAAAAAGTCCCTTTTTTCAGTGCTGTTGTTGCTTCGGTCACTAAATGAACTGTCATAAATCAAGGACTGTCCGTAGACTTTTGCATTTTTTTTAATATAACTTTAAAAACAAGGCAACTTTTAAAGGTTCACCGAGTGAAAGGTTTGGTTTTTTTTAATCAGTTGTTTATTGAGATTATTTCTATAAACACAAATCCCTCCCAGTCGAGAATCAGAATCAGAATAGAGCCGGAAGGGGCCTTGGAGGTCTTGTAGTCCAGCCCCGGCTCTACCATTTCAGACAAGTGACTGTCCAGTCTCTCCTTAAAAAACAAAATCAATATAATATTGCAAGACAAAAACCTAGCTAAACAGTTCATCTTCTTAAGAGGAGCCAACGATAAATTGTGAATAGGAAATGTTATTTTGAAAGAAAAAAAATATCTGTAGCTCAGAATTGAACTATGCGAAGGCACTGGTCCTCCGGGGAGTGTGCTGCTGCCCTCTGGAGGCAGTTCTATGTAATTACTCCAACTTGAAAACGTTTATCGAAGTTGGAGGAAGAGAGAGACACATGTCAGAGACCATAAAGCAAAAGAACATGTGTAGGTGTTTTTCCGATGACTCTAGCGTGTTTTCTTAAAGCTTATACCTAGCTTAAACATAGGCATTTCAACGAAGCTTATCAAGGAACATACCTGATTTGTAGACTTTGAAAGGAAAAAATGCTTTCTTAAAACACTATTTTTTTTATTTTTATTATTATTATTTATTTATCTGCCGCCCTTCTCCGGAGACTCAGGGCGGCTTACAATGCGTTAAGCAATAGCCTTCATTCTTTTGTATATTTTATACAAAGTCAGCTTATTGCCCCCACAATCTGGGTCCTCATTTTACCTACCTTAGAAAGGATGGAAGGCTGAGTCAACCTTGAGCCTGGTAAGATTCGAACCTGCAGAAATTGCAGACAGCTGGTGTTAATCACAATGCTATCAGTCTGCTGAGCCCGTACTAGTCCCTGTTGTTATAAGACAGGTGGTCATTTCAGCGTCGGATCAGTGTCTTTCGATCTTAGCGACTTTAAGACTTCCACTCCCAGAATTCCCTGGACACGCATGCATTAGATTTCAGCTTTCCAAATCCTACATCCAGCACACATGGACTTCAACTCCCAGAATTCCCCATCCAGCATGCCTGGATCTCAACTCCCAGAATTCCCCAGCCATGGAAGTGGACTTCAACTTCCCCAACTGATCTGGTTCCTCCTTGAGCAGAAACTTTCTAGTCTACAATACAATTCCTTTCACAATGAATAGGAATAGGAATATAATCATACAATTGGAAGGGACCTTAGAGGTCTTCTAGTCCAACCCCCAGTCAGGGGAGGAACCCTTATATTTGGCATGCACCCGCATTTTTGCAAGCTTTGTTAGTGCTAGCAACTGCATTCCAGATGGTTGTGAGAAAATAAAAATTTCCTTTAACTATCCTTTGCAAGGGAGAAAAAAACCCCCACAGTAGGCAGTTTTGCCCTTATTAAAAATTAAATTTCTTTAAGAAACTCCTGATGCCTCCCTTTTCGGCTTCTTGCAAAATTGGGCTTTTGCTGATCTGGCAGTGGCCATCTTTGAAACAGGAAGGTCCATTTCAAAATGCCTCCGGCTCGGAACCAAAGTCAGTTGAAAAGAAGGCCAGATGGAGTTTTGGGGTGTTTTCCCCCCCTCATGCTGATTGGGGAATTCTGGGAATTGAAGTCCAGCCCTCCATATTAAAAGGTCCAAGTGTGAGAAGCACCGTTCTAAGAAGTCAGGAATAAAATCCACTTTTTTTCCAAATTTTAAACCTCCTTTCAAGCAAAGGACAAATACTGTGGACATAATATACTTAAGACTTCAGCAAGGCATTTGACAAAGTAGACCACAACCTACTTCTCTGTAAGCTAGAAAAAAGTGGGATGGATAGCTTCACCACCAGATGGATTCGCAGCTGGCTGACAAACCGTACTCAACGAGTAGTCCTTAATGGGTCTAAGTCTACATGGAGAGAAGTAAGCAGTGAGGTGCCACAAGGTTCTGTCTTAGGCCAGGACTCTTCAATATCTTCATGAACGACTTAGATGAGGGAATAGAAGGAGAACTCATCAAATTTGCAGATAACTAAGCTCGCAGGAATAGCTAACTCCCTAGAAAATAGGCTCAAGATCCAGATGGATCTTGACAGACTTGAACACTGGACCCTATCTAACAAAATGGAATTCAGTGTAGAGAAAAGTAAATTCTTACGCTTATGTAAGAAAAACCTAAAGCACGCATATAAACTGGGGGAAACCAGGCTTAATATCAGTAACAGTGAGAGGGATCTTGGAATCTTAGTGCACAAACCAGCTAAATAGGAGCCAGCTGTGTGCAGCGGTAGCTAAAAAAAGCCAACGCAATCCTAAATTGCATTAATAGAGGGATACAATCAAGATCAAATGAAGTACTAATACCACTCTATAAAGCCCGAGTAAGGCCACACCTAGAGTATTGCATCCAGTTTTGGTCACACCATAAAAAAGATGTTGAGACTCTAGAAAAAGTACAGAGAGCAACCAAGATGATGGGAGGACTGGAAGCTAAAACATACAATGAACGGTTGCAGGAACTGGGCATGGCTAGTCTAGTGAGGAGAAGGACCAGGGGAGACAGGAGAGCAGTCTTCCAATATTTGAGGGGCTGCCACAGAGAGGAGGGGGTCAAGCTGTTCTCCAAAGCACCCGAAGGCCAGACAAAGAAGAATGGATGGAAACTGAACAAGGAGAAATTCAACCTGGAAATAAGGAGGAATTTTTTGACAGCGAGAACCATCAATCCATGGAACAGAAGTTCCCCTCGGAAGTTGTGGGAGCTTCATCACTGGAGACTTTCAAGAAGAGACTGGACTGCCATCTATCAGAACTGGTGTAGATTGGGGGGGTTGGACTAGATGACCTACAAGGTCCCTTCTAACTGGTAATCTGTTAAAACTGATGCTTGTATTAGTAAACTCTCTGACTGCAGCCCCAAAAGAGATGACTGGATTTATTAATCTGGCCCCCGACAGTGAACAATTCACTGAAATTGAAACAATCCACTTCTTTTAGAGCAATTTCAAGGACAACCAAGCCCTTTCCAGATTCTTGCAATTTTTTTTTCTGTTTCACTTTCCATGGAAAATCACCATGAATCTAGAAAAATAAAGTAGAACTTTTGCAAAGGCTCCGAATCCACTTTTTAAGATTTTCTATGCTGTTTTCTTGAAAAAGGGGCACTTCAGTAGTTCAGGTTTTAAGGGGGACTCTGGATTTTTTTTTAAAGGTTTATTTGCTAGGAAATACTTTTGAGCCCCAGAAAAGAGAGATGTATATAGCCAAATAAAATGAAATAAAACCAGCAAGATACACTTCTTTTCTCTTGTGTTTCTTTCTTGTTTCATTTTCTCTTTCCTTCTCCTTCTTTCTCTTCTATTTTTTCTTTTCTTCTTCCTTCTTCTTCCCCCCTCCTTCTCTTCTCTTCCCTTTTTCCTCTTCCCTTCTCTTACTTTTCTTTCTCTACTTTCTTCTCTTCTCCCTTCTTTCTCTTCTTTTCCTTCCCTTTCTTCTCCTTCCTTTTTCTTTTCTTTTCTCCTTTCCTCTACCTCCTTTTTCATATCTTTTCTTCTCTTATCCTTCATTTTTCTTTCTTCCCCTTCTCTTCTTCCTTTTTTCTCTTCTTCATTCCTCTCTTCTCCTCTTCTTTCTTACTCTCTCCTTCCTTCTTCTCTCCCCCCCCCCCCCAAGCCACCCACTTTGGACCAGTCTGAGCGCCAAGACCCTTTGAAGGTATTCCCCGGTGTGCAAAATTTTGGGAAGGGGAAAGGGGGGGGGCTCTTGCAAAAGGCCAGTCGGGCAGCTCGCCTGCCCCACCCCGTGCCAGGCGCTTGCAGAGGCGGGCAGCAGCGCCACCCCCGCGGGCTCCAGCAGACGGAGGGCAGGGCAGGGCCGGGGGGCGGGTAGGCAGCCGGTTGGGGCCTCCTCTTCCTCGGCGGCCGGGACCCACAGCCATTCAGCCCCCGTTGCTGCCAAGCAAGCCAGAGAGGAACTACCAGCCCAGCGACAGCAGGTAAGGCGCCCGCGGGCGCCAGCTCCTCTTCTGGCCGGAAGGGCGGGGCAGCCCCTCCGCGCCCCCTACCCGCTTTGGGGGGGCTCGGAGGGGGCTCCCGTTCACCAGGCAGGTCCTTTGCAACCATCCCCGCGTTTTGCACGGAGGGGCCCGTTGCCCGGGCTTTGGGCGGCGTCGTTCTTGCCCCGGAGATCGGGGGGCGCATTTGCAACCGGCCTTTTACCGCTTGCATGGCGAAGAGCCTTTCTCCTTCCAGGGGGCTTTGGGTCCCGAAGCGGAAGATGGAGCGGGGCTTGCAATGCACCCAGCAGCTCACTTCGGGGTGCGCCCCAAGAGCCCCAGTTCGCCCCACTCTTGATTTGGGGTGCAAGACACCCCATCTTCCCTGGCGCCATTTTGCAAAGAGGCTCAACGCCAGAAAAATCTCTCGCATTGCTGGAGCCAAAACTTGGTCTCTGAATTCCCGCGGGGAGTCTTGGCCGGAAACGGATCTCGCGTACACACGTGCAATTCCGTGGACCTCACTTCATACATAACGAGGTCCGTAGAGCGGCGTGCTTAAGCGCGCTATCGTCCCTGTCGTTGTATTTTTATATTATTCCTGTTTTTGTTTTGACAAATTATAATAAAATAAAATTTAAAAAATCTGCAGGCATGCACCCGGAATGCGGGTCAGCGCTGTGCTAGGGAATGGGGTCGTGGGGAAGAGGCCTGGGTCCCCAACAGGAGAGATTCCAGTTCGTTTCGAATAAATTTCTCATCCTTTTTTCCTTTCATCATTACCCTTGCAAAAAGTCCCAGATGGGTTGGGGGAAAACACTTGAGATAAAGCTTGAATTAAATTTAAAATACTTTAATTTTATCTATAATTTTATATTTGATACTTCAGGTATAAATTGATACTACTTTTAATTAATATGGGCCAAATTTGTTTAATATACTTTTAAATTGTTTTAAATTTTATATTTTTATGTTTTTATTTTTGGCTGTACACCACCCTGAGTCCTTCGGGAGAAGGGCGGTATATAAATTTAAATAATAAATAAATAAATAAATAAGGTTTTGAGACATGCAGCCTAAAATTTGCGGTAAGAAGCCAAACAATTAAAATCATTTCATGATTTTGGGAGGAAAAAAAAAGAGTCGAACTGTTCAAAACATTGTTTCCTAATGCAGTGCTTTTTTCAACCTTAGGAAGCTTGGGAGATGTGTGGACTACAACTCCCAGAATCCCCTTGGCTGGGGGGGGATTCTGGGAGTTGAAGTCCACACATCTCCAAGCTGGGTAACCAACACTCTGCTAACAGCAAACAATAGAAGATTGTTTGTTAAGCCAAGCGACCGTTAAATCAGTCGCCCCCAATTTTATGACTTTCTGTTGTGGTTGTTAAGTGAATCATGCGGTCGTTAAATGAATCCAGCTTCCGCCCTTGACTTTGCTTGTCAGAAGCCAGGTGGGAAGGTTGCAAAGGGCAATCATGGGACCCCAGGATGCTGCGACCGTCATAAGTGCAAGAACCGGTCTTGAGACACTTTTTTTTCAGTGCTGTAACTTCGAACCGTCACTAAATGAATCTCCTTGTTAAGTCAAGGACTACCTGTACGTCGGTTGTTAAGACTTAGAAGGTGAGGCGTAATATGCCCCCCCACAATGAGCATCCCCTAACAGAGATTGTTCAGCTGCCTTAGGCTACACAAGATCCCATCAATCAGGAGAATTCTCTTTAGAAGGTACCCTAGAGGTCATCTAGGCTGACCCCCGCCCCCCCGCTCATTTCTTCCTCTAGCCCGGAGGTCGGCAACGTCCCTCCCTCCTCGCCTGCCCTGAGAAGAGAAGAGCGGTGGAGGCGGATGGAGACTCGTTCTGTAGTCCGGAGCTCGAGCAAAGCGTCCCTCTACTTCCCTCTTTTTTTCCCCGGTCCTTGTTGGTGCTGTGCGCATCTCGGCCGCTGGGAGAGACGCCAGAGCAAAGAGACACTGGCTGGGCCGACCGGCTGCAGCCGATGCTGCGTGTATGGGCTCCAGGAGGAGGAGGAGGAGGAGGAGGAGGAGGAGACGCCATCTCCCCCATTGTGCAGTGCGCTAAGTTTAAATGCAAGAGCAGAAAGCAGCCACAGAGGTGGCAAGAGGAAGATGGGAAAGATGCCCCCCAGCCGGAGAAAGTCACACATCTCCCCATCTTCCTCTGTCCGCCTCTGTGGCTGCTTTCTGCTCTTGCATTTACTTACTTTACTTTACTTACTTTATTTGATTTATATACCGCCCTCCTCCCGAAGGACTCAGGGCGGTGAACAGCCAAACAATAAAAATACATAGATACAAAATTTAAAAACAAAGTAAAATCGAATTAAACAATTTGGCCCAGACAGATTAAAACACCCCAATCATTTAAAAAACCGATTAAAATTTGCATAATTAAAAAGAGGGAAAGGATTAGGCCAGGCCTGCCTGGTGGAATAAAAAAGTCTTGAGAGCGCGGCGGAAGATGCGCAGATCCGGGATCCTCCGTATCTCCGGGGGGAGCTCGTTCCAGATAGCGGGTGCCCCCACAGAGAAGGCTCTCCCCCTGGGGGCCGCCAGTCGACATTGTTTGGCCGACGGCACCCGGAGGAGCCCCTCTCTATGGGAGCATACCGGACGGTGGGAGGCTATTGGTGGTAGTAGGCTTAGTAAACAGCGCATTGCACAATGGGGGGAGACATGTTGTCCCCTCCTCCTCCTCCTCCTCCTCTTGGAGCCCATCACGATGTGGAGCATGGGCTGGGGTGGCCCAACTGGTGTCTCGGGGTGGAGAAAGTTGCGCATCTCCCAACCAGGGCCGGAGAAAAAGACTAAGCAGAGGGGCACTTTGCTTCCGCGCTCTGAAATACGGAGCGAGTCTCCATCCGCCTCCACCGCCCTTCTCTTCTCAGGGCAGGCCAGGAGGGAGAGTGGGGGGGGGGACGGAGACAGCCAGCTGACAGGGAGCCACAGCAGGGGAACAAAAGGGTTTCATTTATCCTGAAATGACTCGATTTAAAATTAAATTGTATGGTAAAAAGCACCCGAAGAAGAAAGGAAAAAAAAAACAAACCAATTCTCGCCTGTTTTTGGAAATGGTCCTTCCCCGCACACACGAGACAGAGACAGAGACAGAGACAGAGACAGAGACAGAGACAGAGACAGAGACACAGAGAGAGAGACAGAGATGGGGAAAGAAAAAGATGAGAAAGATGAGAAAGAGAGAGGGAGAAAGATGAGAGAGAAAGAGAGACAGAAAGTTGAGAGAGAGGGAGAAAAAAGGGAGGGAGGGAAGGAGGGAGGGAGAAAGAAAGGGAGAAAGATGAGAAAGGGGGAGGGAGAAAGGGAGAAAGATGAGAGGGAGAAAGAAAGGGAGAAAAATGAGAAAGTGTAAGAGGGAGAAAGATGAGAGAGAGGGAGGGAAGGAGAATGATGAGAGGGAGAAAGATGAGAGGGAGAAAGAGAGAAGGAGAAAGATCAGAGAGGGAGAAAGAAAGGGAGGGAGAAAGGGGAGAGGGAGAGAGGGAGAAAGAGGTGAAAGGGAGAGGAGAAAGGGAGAAAGATGAGAGGGAGAAAAAAGAAGGAGGGAGGGAGAAAGAGGGAGAAAGATGAGAAAGTGTAAGAGGGAGAAAGATGAGAGGGGGAGAAAGGTGAAAGGGAGAGGGAGAAAGAGAAGGAGAAAGATGAGAGAGGGAGAAAGAAAGGGAGGGAGAAAGGTGAAAGGAAGAAAGAGGAGAAAGATGAGAGAGGGAGAAAGAGATGAAAGGGAGAGGAGAAAGGGAGAAAGATGAGAGGGAGCAAAAAGGGAGAGAGGGAAGGAGGGAGAAAGAAAGGGAGAAAAAGGCGAAAGGGAGAGGGAGAAAGACGAGAGGGAGAAAGAAAGGGAGAAAGATGAGAAAGTGTAAGAGGGAGAAAGGGAGAGGGAGAAAGAGAAGGAGAAAGATGAGAGGGAGGAAGAAAGGGAGGGAGGGAGAAAGATGAGGGAGGGAGAAAAAAGAGGGAGGGAGGGAAGGAGAAAGATGAGAGGGAAAAAGACGAGGGAGAAAGAGAAGGAGAAAGATGAGAGAGGGAGGAAGAAATGGAGGGAGGGAAGGAGAAAGATGAGAAAGTGTGAGAGGGAGAAAGAGAGAAGGAGAAAGGAGAGAGAGGGAGAAAGAGGCGAGAGGGAGAGAGGGAGAAAGAGAGAGAGACCTGTTTAAAAGAAAATACCTGGAGCCACAAAACCTGGGGAGGTGAGGCTGGGGTGTGTGTGTGTATGTCATGTGACTGGGTGGGAGTGAGTGATGTCGAGTTGGCCACGCCCACTCAGGTTTTGTGGCTCCCGGTGTTTTGTTTTCTGTGGGAAAAGGACCCAAGTGGCTCTTTGAGTGTTTAAGGTTGCAGACCCCTGAGTCTAACCTTAACCCTTTTCCTTGGAGCTGTAACTCTTAGACCCTAAAATAATCATTTTAGAGGCAAGATTTTCTTTCTTTTTTTTTTTCTTTTTGCTAGGGTTCCCCAGATGATTTTTTTTAAACAGTTACAAGTAGTCCTCGACTTACAACGACAATCGGGACAGGAACTTCCATCCCTCAATGATATATAAGTAACATACCACCTCAATTTCCGTGGCTAATCAAGGCGGTTGTTATGTGAGCTTTGCCCCGTTTTACAACCTTTTTTGATACCGCTGTTAAGCAAATTACAGCAGTTGTTAAGTGAATCATGCAGTCATTAAGCGAATCCAGTTTCCCCCTTATTTGTCAGAAGGCCCCGCGACACTGCAACCATTATAAGTACATGCCAGTGGCCAGGCATCTGAATATGTCACTTTTTCCAGGGCCGTTGTAAGTTCAAACGGTCACTAAATGAGAGTTTGCAATGCAGACAACATATTTTTGAAAGTTTGTGATCCTTTTTTCTTTGTTTGTTTTTCTCCACCTTTTGCCAGACGTCCTGGAGATGACACTGCACAACCTTGGACCACAACTTTAGTCGTCCACAAGTCAGAAAAGACCCCACGGACCTTCAGACCCATTAGGGACCACCCCACATCTAGCCTAACCCCACACCCCACCCGTCTTTCCTCCATCTGAATTTTCACAGTCCCCCTGCGCCACGATTTGGCCCGGGAGTCCCATGTTTTCCTCAGCTGCGGCGAACGAGCGATGGAGCGTCCAGTTTGACCCTTCCCCGTCTATTTCATCCGTGGCATCTCTGAGCGTAGTTCCTGGACGCAAACGAAAAGCGAACTTCTCCAACGATGAGATGGAAGCCTTGGTCTGGAATGTAGTCCGGCATTTTAGCGCCTTGTACGGCTCCGAAACTTTCCGGGCGCACCCCGTACGCCGCAAGCAGCTCTGGACCCAAATTCAAAGCCGCGTCAACCTTCTTGGCTACACCGAGCGCTCGATCGACGATCTGAAGCACAAATGGCGGGATCTACGGCTGGACGTCAAGAAGAAGATCAGCGCCAAGAAGCCTCAGGCTGCCCACCAGGCTGGAACCCCCTACAAACCACAGTTGACACCTCTGGAGAAGATGGTGGCTTCCACTTTCCTTCAGCCTACCCATGACCCAGAACCGGAGATCGTCCTGGACCCCGGTGAGCGGGGAAAATTTGGGCCTTAAGTATAGAGAGCGCCATTTCAGGGTAGTTGCGGGACAGTCAGAAGGGTCTCCCAGAATTCCCAGTCAGCATCTGGGCTGGGGGATTCTGGGAGTGGAAGCCCTCTCCTCTTAAAGCATCCTGGCTGGGAAATTCTGGGAGTTGGAAGTCCACACCTCTCCAAGCTGCCAAAGTTGAGAAACTAGGATCCAGATTGTTAAGGAATCAAATCTCAACTTTGAAGGGACCCTTTAAGGTCATCTAGTCTAACCCCTTCCTTGGCACGGTCCCTAAATTCAACGTCACTGTCCAGTGACCGTCCTCGTGCAGTGAAGGTCTTCCGCATCCTGGATTAGTCATTCCACTAGCAAACTGCTGTGAGAATCCTAGAATGGAAACTGCGCCCCGAGGTCATCTAGTCCATCCCCCAAAGGATTACTACATCCCTGAGGGATGACTGTCCAAGGCACATTCAATGAGGGGGGAACTGCTGGGCCCGATGGGGAGGACCACTGTTAAGTGTGTGGAAACATTGGGAGTCCTTTTGTTTCAGTTTGAATTTAAAAAGTGGGAGGAAATGTCATTATCTTGATTTTAGCTGGGGCAGACAGCTGTGAAAAGGGGAGTGAAAGAGGAATAAGCAGACAGGTTGTCCTTGACTTAAAACCGCAATTGAGCCCAACATTTCTGTTGCTAAATGAGACAGTGGTTAAGTGAGTTTTGTCCCCTTTCAGATCCTTTCTTCCCCACCCTTGTTAAATTAATCCCTGCAGTTATTCAGCTAGATGTTAATTGTTCAGTGATCATTGTTAAGAGAATCTGGCTTCCCCATTGACGTGACCCCCAAACGCAGCAACTGTCTTAAGTACATGTCAGTTTCCAAGCACTTGAATTTTGATCACCTGACTCCCAGGATGCTGCAACAGTCGTTAAATGTGAATAACACTAGATGAGAGAGAGAGAGAGAGATGATAGATGGATGGATGGATGGATGGGTGATAGATAGATAGATAGATTAGATAGATAGATAGATAGATATAGACAAGTGATAGATGATAGATAGATAGATAGATAGATAGATAGATAGATAGATAGATGATAGATAGATAGATAGATAGATAGATAGATAGATAGATAGATAGATGATAGATAGATAGATAGATAGATAGATATGATAGATAGATATAGACAAGTGATAGATTGATAGATGATAGATAGATATAGATATGATAGATAGATAGATAGATAGATAGATAGATAGATGATAGATAGATAGATAGATAGATGATAGATAGATAGATAGATAGATAGATATGATAGATAGATATAGACAAGTGATAGATTGATAGATGATAGATAGATAGATAGATATGATAGATAGATAGATAGATAGATAGATAGATAGATAGATAGATAGATAGATAGATGATAGATATAGACAAGTGATAGATGATAGATAGATTAGATAGATAGATATGATAGATAGATATAGACAAGTGATAGATGATAGATAGATAGAAAAATAGAAAAATAGATATAGACAAGTGATAGATGATTGATAGAAATATAGATAGATTATAGATAGAGAGATAGATAGAGAGATAGAGAGATAGAGAGAGACAAGTGATAGATGATAGATAGATAGATAGATAGATATAGATAGATAAGATAGATATAGATAGATAGATATAGACAAGTGCTATATGATATAGATAGAAATATAGATACTGTAGATTAGAGATAGATAGAGATAGAGATAGAAATAGATAAATATAAATTAAATTAAAAAAAATAGATAGATAGATAGATAGATAGATAGATAGATAGATAGATAGATAGATAGATATAGATATAGATATAGATATAGATAAATAGAGGGAGAGATAGGTGATGGATGGATGGATGGATGGATGGATGGATGGATGGATGGATGATGGATGGATAGATAGATAGATATAGATAGACAAGTGATATGATATAGATAGAAATATAGATACTGTAGATTAGAGATAGATATAGATAGAAATAATAGATGATAGATATAGTTATATAGATATAGATAGATAGATAGATAGATAGATAGATAAATAGATAGATAGATAGATAGATAGATAGATAGATAGATAGATAGATAGATAGATATAGATATAGATAAATAGAGGGAGAGATAGGTGATGGATGGATGGATGGATGATGGATGGATGGATGGATAGATATAGATAGACAAGTGATATGATATAGATAGAAATATAGATACTGTAGATTAGAGATAGATATAGATAGAAATAATAGATGATAGATAGAGATAGTTATATAGATAGAAATAGATGATAGATAGATAGATAGATAGATAGATAGATAGATAGATAGATAGATAGATGATAGATATAAATAGAGGGAGAGAGAGATAGGGGATGGATGGATGGATGGATGGTAGATGGATGGATAGATAAATGGTATGGGATGATGGATGGGAAGATAAATAGAGAGAGAGAGAGAGGGAGGGAGGGAGGGAGGGAGGGAGAGAGAGAGAAAACTAGTCATAAGTCACTTGTAACTTCAAACAGTCACTAAATGAATAGTCATAACATTGGTGGACATGCCCCCTGTTGCGTCATCCTGGAGTTACATGATCTCTATTTGCGACCTTCCCGTCCGGCCTCCACCCAGCAAACTCTAATGGAGGAAGCCAGATTCCCTTAACGAACGCATGATTTAACAGCTGCTGCGATCCACTTCACAACCAGGACAAAGATAAAGCCGTTGGGTGCAACTCCCTCAAGGACCGCCTTACTTAACCATGGAAATTCTGCTCCTGATGACGGTCGTAAATTGAGGACTCCCTGCATTCTCAGATTGTAGGCGGATTAGAAATTTGCAAGACAAAAATAATGTGGCGGTTGTTGCAAAACAACAGCAATTTGGAAACAAGGGTAGGTGGGTGGGTGGCAGATGGTGGATACCCCGAAAATCACAAACACGGGGTGATCTTGTTTTGCAGAGATTTACTTCCCAGGAACCTCCCAATGGAGGTTTGGGCCCATGAAGGCTGCCACCAGCCACCCTGGTATTTATATCCACACCAACGGGCAGCCGTCCACTCTGCCAGAAATGGAGGGGTTCATTGGACCCCACCTGGGTGTCCGGAGTCCAGACCTGTCACTAATTGGAGACTACAGCAGAGGCGAAGAGCAGAGCAGCTCTGGTAAGTCCTCCAAGGCAACTGGACGCTGCCTAGACTGTCCACCAGGGAAGCGAGGCTGCTGTTCTAGGATCGTAGTGTTCGAAGGGGACCTCAGGGTTCATCTAGTCCAGCGGTCTCCAACCTTTGTGGCTTGGCGGCCTGGCTTGGGGAGGGGGGGAAGGAACTGGGCCACGAGTGGTGGTCTACTGCAGGGGTCTCCAACCTTGGCAACTTTAAGCCTGGCGGACTTCAACTCCCAGCTTTGCTGGCTGGGGAATTCTGGGAGTTGAAGTCCGCCAGGCTTAAAGTTGCCAAGGTTGGAGACCCCTGGTCTGTTGCACCCCTCGTGCAGATCAACTCACAAACGGTGGGCAGGCATGGGCATGTATGCGCCAGTTGGCTACTCGTGCGTATGGAGCTGCACAGGTGTGCGCTGCCCGGCCGCAGGTGAGACCCACCACTCATGCGGACCAGTTCCTGATAGGCTGCAACCCACGAGCGGTCCGAGGGTTGGGGGGAGTCCTCTGCTTAGTGCAGGCTCTGTGCTGGGCTCGAGCCCCCTTCTCTTGGCATCCACCTCCCCACTATATCTGGCACAAAGACATCCGTTAAAGCAGGAGTCAGCAACCTGCGTCTCTGGAGCCAAATGTGGCTCTTTCACCCTTCTCTGCTGCACCTCCCTGTCACTCAAAATGTGTGACACCCGCCAGCACGCGATTTATTGAACTTTTCAACCCCCGGTAGGCCAACCATGGATAAATCCAAGAAAATAAAAGTTTCAGAAGAAAACAATGTTTAATTCGACTACATAGGCTCGTTTTGTAGCCGCTCCAAGAAATAGTCAGGCATGGGAAGGGTTTTTGTGGCTCCCGGTGTTTTCTTTTCTGTGGGAAACGGGTCCAAGTGGCTCTTTGAGTGTTTAAGGTTGCGGACCCCTGCGTTAAAGTGGCAATCCCTGACTTACAACCCTAAAGTGACAGGCAGTCCCTGACTTACAACCGTTTGTTTAGCGATAGTTCAAAGTTACGCTCGGAGGGTGTGAGACCAAAGTAGAGAGGTTGAATTTTCTTATTCGTGTATCCGCCTTTATTATTTTGACAACAAACTCCAGGTGGTGAACAAATCCAACATAACTTACTCCTCTGATTTTCCCCACAACAGTCCTGTGAGGTGTGTTGGTTGAAATAGAGTGATTGGGCCAAAGTCACCCAACCAGCTTTCATGCTTAAAGCAGGACTAGAACTCACTGTCTCCTGGTGATTAGCTCAGAGTCACCTAGCCAGCTTTTATGCATAAGGTGGGACTAGAATTCACCATCTCCTGGTGACTGGCTCATTGTCACCCATCTGCTTTCATGCTTAAAGTGGGATTCGAACTCACTATCTCCCAGTGATTGGCCGAAAGTCACCCAGCTCACTTTCATGCCTAAAGTGGGACTAGAACTCACCATCTCCTGGGATGGGAGCCAGTGGTGAAATCTAAAATTTGTTACTACTGGTTCTGTGGACATGGCTTGGTTTGGGGGGGGGGGTGTAATGTGACTGGGTGGGCGTGGCCATTTTTTTTTTTTACTTTTAAAACCATTTTTTCTACAACCTCTTCAGTGAAGAGGTTGTAAAAAAATGTTTTCAAAAGGCTCTCATAATCCCAGCTTGGATCGTCAGAGGCATTTAAAAGAAAAAAAGGCTCCGATAATTGCGCGGCTCAGCTGGGCATGGGGGTGGGGGGCAGGGATTTTTGCTACCGGTTCTCCGAACCACCCGCCTCCATCGCTACCGGATCGGGCGATCCAGTCCGAACCGGGAGCATTTCACTCCTGACAGGTCAACTTTGTTTCCTTCTCTCCTCCAGCTGACTCTGGTCCAGAGCTGCAGATTCCCGAAATGTCGACTGTCTCACCCCCACTGAGAAATGACTCCCGGGTTTCCTACACTTCCGAAGAGGAGGACGCGGAAGACCCGGATGGGGATGAGGGTCTCGATCCACAGCTCTCAGCCGAGGAAGACCTGAAGTTCTCCAACCGGCAGGGAATGCTCCTCCATCGCTGGAGTTCACAGGGATCGCTCGCATCTGAGCTAGAGGACACGCTTACTCGGGCGGGTGGTCACTCTGAGTACGGTCACGACAGGAGTGCTCACCTTCCAGTCCTGAGACCCCAAACAGAGGAGGAAGAGTCAGAGCCCCCCAATACTGATCTAGGCTCCTTCCCACGGGGACTGATGGGTCCGGCGTGGGAGAAGCAGCCATACGAGGATCAGCAGCAGCAGCCATCTGTATCTCCACTCGGCACGGGGACTCTAACAGAGGAGTCCCTGCCTCCTATATCACCTTGCACAGAGCGGTTATCTCCTTCGCACTCCTTGCCGTGGAGAATTGGGGGCTCCCGCCTGCGGGAGAACCGCCGAGTACCTTGCAGGGCCACTCTCTATCGCTTAATGGAGATGGAAGACCAGTGGGACCAGCTCTACCACCATGAGTTAGCTGTGTGGCAAGAGGAACGAGCCCAGCAACGGGAGGAGCGGGTTAGAGACAGGGACCTCCAGCTGCAGCTGCTGACTGTCCTCACTGAGATCCGTGACGAGCTGCGGTGTTTGCGGCAGGAACGGGCAGCTTCCCGCCAGGAACGTGCTTCACCAACCGGCGCGGAGCTCACTTTGCCATGCCTGTCTCCGAAACCCAAGGCATCACTTCCCAAGCCGTCATCTGAACATGTCCCACTGTTCTACCCCGGCAAAACCGAATCATGCCTCGTGGGAGCATCTTTGCTGAATGATGGGCGGGGAGAGAGGGGTATTGAGCTCAGAAGTCCTCAGGGTATGCCCCAGCGGGGGAGGGGGCGTCCCCGAGGGTCCGTGTCTCGTCACAAAAGGTTGTTGGTGAGCAACAGATAGGTGGGATGAGCACTTGCAAAGCCCAGGATTAACGGACATGTCATGTGTGAGGACACTTGGGCATGCTACGTGCCCCGAACAGCCAGGGTATCCAGCGAATGTGGAAGTCATCGGGGACTGTTTTCTCGCACAACTCTAATATCAGAACACGTGGTTGCAGCCTCCCTGTAGTCACATAATCAAATGCAAGACGCTTGGCAACTGGCATGGACTTATGACAGTTGCAGTGTCCCAGGGTCATGTGATTTCCCTTTTGCGACCTTCTGGTTTGTCAGATTCCCCAAATCAGTGGAGGAGCCAGATTTGCTTCACAGCCATGTTACTGGCAACTGCAGCGAATCATTTAACAACACAAAATGGGGCAAAGCACACTTAACACTCTTGCGTAGCTGTGGAAATTTGGGCATAATTGTGGTCGTAAGTCGAGGAGTATATCAAGGCAGAACAAAATCAATTCTATCAAATCCCCCGGTCAAATAAAACCAGAGAAGAGATGGCATAGACGGGCACGCATGGATAGGCGTGTCAGTGCAAAAGGTGCCCCTCCGAACAGATCTGCCGTCCAAGTGTGTCTCCATGGCAGGATAAATTCTTAATGACTCTTTTGAGTTTCTCAACATTCATTTCATGAAGTAATATGCATATATCCATGTATGTATGTATGTGTATATGTGTGTAAGACCCCAAAATAAGACCCAACTGGAAAATAAGCCCTAGGGTGATTTTTCAGGAAGCTCGTAATATAAGCCCTACCCCCAAAAATAATCCCCAGTTAAGATCATGAACAGAGGAGTTTAGTATTGCATTTTCCCCAAAATAAGACCTAACCAGAAATTAGGTCATAATGCGTCTTTTGGAACAAAAATTAATATAAGACCCGGTCTTATTTTGGGGAAAACGTGTGTATGAGTATGTATGTATATATGTGTGTGTATGTATGTAGTCTTGTTTAGCCTGACTAGATGGCTCAGTGGCTAAGACGCTGAGCTTGTCGATCAGAAAGGTTGGCAGTTGGGCTGTTTGAATCCCTAGAACAGGTCTCCTGCTGAGCAGGGGGTTGGACTAGATGGCCTCCAAGGTCCCTTCCATCTCTACTGGTGTATGTATATGTATATATAAATATAGATCTTTGGTTATTTGGGTTTTCTCCCGCGTAAAATTGGAAGTGTCTTGGTGACATTTTGACGAAGTCTCATTCGTCATCTTTAGGCTGGTGTTTTCGGCTTCGTGCTTCTAGGAGCAATGTGTGATCGCAGACATTGAAGAATGCTCCTAGAAGCACGAAGTCGAAAACACCAGCCTGAAGATGACGAATGAGACTTCGTCGAAACGTCGCCAAGACACTTCCAATTTTACGCGGGAGAAAACCCAAATAACCAAAGACCTACAAACACCCGCGAAAACCTCAGAAAACAAATATATAAATATATATATATATATAATCTGTAAATTTTTTTTTAGAAGAAAAAGCACCAATAAAACCTTCCTGTGTTGAGTTTTATTTATGAGACTCGCTGATTGTCTTTCCTGTTTCTTCTATCTAGGCTCACTGGGGGTTTCTGGGAGTTGAAGTCCACAGGTCTTAAAAGTGGCCAAGCTTGAAAAACTTGGCACTACAGATGGTCAGTCTTCCCCTCATAACTCTTCATTTAGTTAACTTTTTTTCTCCATTGGAAAAAAGTGGCTTACGACTGGTCCTCACACTTATGACTGCACGGTCGGTCACATGATCAAAATTCGGGAGCTTGACCAATAGCATGTATTTAAGACGGGGGCAGCTTCCTGGGGTCATGTGATCACCATTTTGTGACCTTCCTAGCCGCCTTCATACAAGTGAAGTCAATAGGGGAATCTGGGTTTCCTTAATGACCTGTGATTCACTTAACAACCATGGCAAAAAAAAAAAGAAGATAAAATCAAACACGGATCACTTAAGTAACGAATTTTGATCATGTGACCATGGGGATGTCAATGTGAGAAACAGTCCTAAGTCAACTGTTTTCAGTGCTGCTGTAACTGGTCACTAAATGAATGGTCACAAGTTGAGGACTGCCTGCATCTGGAATGAAATGCCGTTTCTCTAGTTATCCATTCCATAGTGAAATCTAGTTCTTAGCTCAGCCTGTCAACTCACAAAAAATGCTTGATTTCTGAGCTGGGTGGGTCAGACTAGATTATCTCAAGGACTCTAGGACACTTCTATCATTGGTGGTTGAAAAATAAATTATTGTAAGGAAAGTCATGGGGCCAGCAAATACAGGTAGTCCTCAATATAACAACCTTTCGTTTAGTAACCGTTTAAAATTTGGATGCTTGGCAACTGTTCATATTTATGACGGTTGCAGTGACCCAGAGTTTTTGCGACCTCCTGACCAGCAAACTCAATGGGCAAACTAGATTTACTCAACAACCATGTGGCTAACTTAAAAATCGCAGTGATTCACTTAACAACGGCGGACAAACAAAGTTCACAAAATAGGGCAAAACTCAACCGTCTCTCTTAGCAACGAAAAGTTTGTGCTCCGTTGTAAGTCGAGGACTTCCTGTACTAATATTGCCAGAATTTGGAATTCATACACACAGAAAGGACTTCCATCTATGCTTTTATTGACAATTAATTACATTTACGCTACAATGAATTGGCATTTCAAATTCATCCAGAACCATGGCAAACAGTCTTCTCTTTGTTTGCAATTCATCCAAAATTAAAGAACATTATTTTGAAGTCCGCCATGAAAATGTCTTTTTTCTTCCTACAACTTTTTTACGCGTTGTAGTGTAGTAATCAGTCAAAATTAGCCACAAAATGGTGAGGACCTTAAATTAGGCTTTGGGGAGGGGATAGAAGGATTTGGGTGGGCTGAGGTTAAAAAGAAAAAAAGAAAAAAAGTCAAGTTGTCCACATGTGCTGGAGTCAGGTCCCAAACACCCTTGCCACCCCAAATTTTTGATTTCTTAGAACAACATTTCTCAACTGGACTGTTGGAGGACGGTCCGTTCTGGACTTCAACTCCCAGAATTCATAGCTGGCAGGGGAATTCTGGGAATTGAAGTCCACCCATTTTCCAGCTGCCCAGGTGGAGAAACATTGTCTTAAGACATTGGTGAAATAGATCCGTGCATCATCGTTCCTTCTATCATACCAGATTTATCACAGAATATTTACAAATCTAGCTAAGGCACAAAGTAAAATTGCTGGTGTACATTATGGCTATTATCCATCCTCAAGCCGGTGCCCACAGAGCATATCAAGCTGCTTCGGGATCCGGGGTGCAAGTGAGAAGCAAATAAAAGGCAACTTCATTCGTAGTGTCTTCCTGGTGTACAGCTGTATATACAGTTCACGTGTATTTCCCAGTGTCTGCCGAGGGGCTGACGAAAAAGGCATTTCTCGCAACATCTGGAACAAGCATATTTTGCATAGTGTTCCCGATGGGCAGAGAGGCCGAGCGAAGTTCCAAACCTCTCACGCAGGAGTGGCGCTTGAAACCCCTGTTGCGGTATCTCTTGAACCTGCAGCAGTCAAAAACAAAAAAACTGCCTGTCTTTTGCAAAAAAGCTACTTGGGCTCCTCCGGCCTGGATTGTTCCCCGCCATCCGAATCGGGAGCGACAGTGATTTTTTTGATCATGCAAAAGCAATCATTGTCGCCCGCTGGCTTCCCGCAGTTGGGACACTTGATGTCTTCCTCAAGCTTGTAGTGCTGTTTTTTGTGCCTCACTGCCGCGCTCCGAAAGTTGAAGACTTTCCCGCACCACATACACTTGTACCTTTGTCCCTCGTGGAAGGCACGGTGCGTGGGTATGTAACACTTGCTTAAATTCTTGCCGCATTTGTCGCATGGATATAGTGTCGAGCTTTTAGAAGTGCTCGGACGCACAACCGGTGCGACACACGGTTCTTGTGTTTCCTCACTGTTGGAGAGCCCCTTTGCGGCTAAGCCCTGGGACTCTGGGGGCAGGTGGTTTTCCCCAGGCACGTTTTCCGTGCAACTTCGCAGGTGAGCCATGAATTGCCACTTGTACACAAACTTTTCCTCGCATTCCAGACACCGCCACAGCTTCTTCATCGCACAGGTCGTTGCCGCCAATTTGCGCACTCTCTCGGTGGTACCCCTTCTGGCGTCAAACATGTCTTTGTACTTTACCACTCTCTGTCTCTGTTGAAGTTGCCATAGTCTGCAATCCGAGAAGGCCTCCTCGCCATCGTTGGACGATGGGCCTTGGGCAGGCTTTTGTGGGAGGAGGACAGAATCCGCCAAGTCCCCAGTGCTGCCTGACCCACTTGCGTCCAGCTCAGAGGGAACCTTCAGGCCTTTCAAGAGAAGCCTGGGCTGATTTTGCTTCTGACGACAATACCTATAATGCACTTCCAAGTTAATCTGCAGTTTGAATGGTTCTTTGCACCAAGCACAAAAGTAGCGTTTTCTCTCCTCGGTGGGGGCTGCCAGGGGAGACGGCCGAGTATCCTGCGCCTTCCTTGTGCTCCGTGCCAGAGCTGGCGCCACAGCCTGACAGCATACGTCCACGGAGTTCTCGTCGCAAGTGGCATCCGCAAACTGAATTTCCTTCACAAGGTCTTCCGCACTCATGGCAAAATCATGCTGGGGCTGGATCGTCGTGTTGCGAGACGGCAGCTCGGCGGATTTTTCTGGCACCACGACAGGCAAAACTACAGGCAGAAGCTCTATCAACACGTAGCATGGCCGTATGATGTCCTTTGTGCTCGCGTCACCTGAAGCCCACTGCATCGATTCTGTCCGTAGCTGTCCGCCAGAATCGGGCACGCTTCTCTGTTCAGTTGCCGATACACAAGGATGCCCCTCGACATCGCTACAGTAGGTATCCTCTTCTTTACAGATGGCCTTGAGAGGGCCCACCTGCTCAGGAAAGCTGTCTCTGTCCATTTGGGGTTGCTTTTTATCTGGAGGAAAAAGAGAATGTATAATTGTGACAGAGGAAAAGAGGAGTGTGTCCCGTCTTTGAGGGGGGGGGACTCCAGCCTACCCTGGCTGATTTTATAAGAAGCAAAGTATGACCAAAGGTATTTGATTCAGGGAAAAGTGACCACCAGGAGATCATAGGGCCGTAGTTTAAATGAGGAAGCAAAAACAGGTTGAAAAAAGGCAACAGCCAAGGATATCATTTCTTCAAAAATTACAGAAATGTCCGTGGAGAGGTCGTCAGGAGCTGAGAAGGGAGAGAGGGAGAAGTTTAAGAGAAATGCGGAAGAGTGATGATTAACCTCTTTGGACGTTTAATTAAATTTTCCCACTCAATTAAAAGAGCATTTCCCAAAGCAGGCAGCCTGCCACGAGGGCGTCTTGAGGGAAGGGTGGCTCAACCTCAAAAACATTTTCCATACGTGCAGGACTCTGAAGTTCCTACCACTGAAGTGATGGGAGTTGTAGTTCGGAACTCCAGGAGACGGTAAATCGGAAAAGATGGAATTAGGAAAGCAGCAACGACTGCTAACGTAAGAACAGCCCTAAGATTGTTTGCCCGTTGTCCGGTTCCCATATTTATTTTTATTTTATTTATTTTAATTTGATTTATATGCCGCCCTTCTCCGGAGACTCAGGGCGGCTTACAATGCGTTAAGCAATAGCCTTCATCCTTTTGTATATTTATACAAAGTCAGCTTATTGCCCCCACAAACTGGGTCCTCATTTAACCTACCTTAGAAAGGATGGAAGGCTGAGTCAACCTTGAGCCTGGTAAGATTCGAACCTGCAGAAATTGCAGGCAGCTGTATTAATAACAGGGTGCATTAAACCACTGTACTACCAAGGCTCCTGTATATATGCGTCACTCACCTACAAAAAGGATCCCAGGAGGAAGGTCTCCTAAGAATCTCGACAACATGCAGATTTTCAGATATTCGTTATTTTCAACCCAGGAGACGACTTCTTCTGGGCTGATAGGACATCTTCCTTGAAGGGAAACAGGCTGATCAGAGAAGATGTCCCAGGGCTCCCCCGCTTCAACAATGCCTGGACTTCAATTCCCAGAATTCCCCCACCAGCAGGTCTGAACTTCAACTCCCAGAATTCTCCAGCCGACATGCCTGGATTTCAATTCCTAGAATTCTCTAACCAGCATGCTTGGACTCCAACTCCCTGCCTTCCACCCACTGTCCCTCATTCCCAGTTAGGAAAGCAGAAATGCTGGGGATGAGGGGTGTTATAATTAAGCTCTCGAGGGACGGGTCGTTTAAATGATTTGTTGGTTACATTTCGACCCCACTTTTCATTAGGGGTGGTATCACGCACCCTTTGTCTGTTCCTTTTCATCCCAAACAACCACCCTGGTCCAAGACAGAGGAAGTCCTTCCCAGGAGTCTCTTCTGTGGCTGAGCAGGACTCGAACCCACTTCTCATGCTTCTATAGACAAACCTGTCCTTGGTTCACCCCCGCAGTCTGGCCATCCCGAGCCCCACATCAAGCCTGCTCACCACCAACGAAAAGAAGGGACTGGTAGTTTTCCTCCAGCATGTCCCAGTACAGCTGCTTCTGGTCCTTGGTTAGCAACCGCCATTCGTCCGGGGAGAAGTATATGACAATGTCGTCGAAACTGATCGCCATCGACCCCTCCAAGGAGAAAGGCTGCATGGGAGAAAAACAAGCAAGTTGGTTCCCCAACCCAATATTTTTTTTTGAGTGGAGGGAAACAAGCATGGAGGGGGGACAGAAAGAGAGGATCAAGGTCTGGTCTTCAAATCTAAGCTTAAATCAGCTTGGCTTAAACATCATCAGTTCTGGGATAACTCTTGGGGTCCCTTCACACATGCAAAGGTTGGAACCTGGGTTGAGGGCACAGAACAAACCATTCACTCTTCTTCCTTGCAAAGTGGAGGGTTCACAAACACACACACAACCTAAAAGTTGGTTAGTTGGCGGCAAGTTATTGCACAAACTCAAGCCTCGTTCTAACCGGTTGTGTGAACGCGGCTTAAACGGGTGCAAGGTTCCGTAGGAACAAAGCTAAGGTCGAATAGTCACTAAACGAAGATTTGTAAGATTATGCTTGGCAGTATAAAATTTTTTTTGAGTCCTTAACTTATCACCATTCGATTAGCCATGATTCGAAGTTACGGTGGCAAAAAAGTGATTTAGGACTAGTCCTCACACTTACGACCATCACAGCATCCCCACGGAAACATGACCAAAATTCGAATGCTTGGCAACTGGCATGTATATACAGGTAGTCCTCTATTTACAACAGTTCGTTTAGTGACGGTCCAAACTTAGAACAGCACTGAAAAAATTCACAACCATTACTCACACTTAAGACCTTTGCAGCTTCCTCAGGATCACGTGATCAACATTCAGAGCTCGGCCATTGACTTATACTTATGACGGTTGCAGTCTCCCAGGGCCATGGGATTCCCTTTTACAACCTTCTGACAAGCAAAGTCAAAGGAGAAGCCAAAGGATTCACTTAACAACCGTATTACTAACTTAGCAACTGCGGCAAGAAAGGTCATAAAATGGAGAAAGAGTCACTTAACAAATGTCTCACTTAGCAACAGGAATTTTGGGCTCAATTCTGGTCGTAAGTAGAGGACTACCTGTACCACAGCTGCAGCTTCCTGGGGTCACATGATCACCGTTTCTGACCTTGCTAGTCAGCTTCCAGTCAATCAAGCCAATGGGGGGTGCAGGGAGCCAGATTCGCTTAAGGACCAAGTGATTGATTTAACAACAGTCACAAAATAGGCAGTAAAATTGGGTGCCACTCACTTACCAGCCTTTTTTTGGACTACCTGTATTTTTATTTCAGCCCACACAGATTGATCTAATGTCTCTAAGTGAGACATTTGTTAAGTGACTCTTTTTCCATTTTATGATCTTTCTTGCCGCAGTTGCTAAGTTAGTAATACAGTTGTTAAGTGAATCCGGCTTCTCCTTTGAGAGAACCACTTAAAATAAGAAATTATTTTGGAAAAAAAGCAGCTAAAGTTGTCCATCAGTTCTTCAAATTGTTTGGATTTATCCTACCGGGACTACTAACTGAGAGTGAAAATTTTCTGGGTCTCAAAAACTTTTAATTTTCCCAGCCAGAATTGTTGACATCTCATCGGTGCCAGATGCAAAAGATTGACCTTCTCTGAAGTTGCAATCATTCTTCTTTTGAAAACAAAAGAAAAGGAATTAAACACCAGAAAGAAGTAAAATCAGCAAATTGGCTTTATTTGACATTCACTCCTGCAAGGCTGAAGAGCCGAAAAGCAAAGCTTAATTTACCCAAACTGCACAATTTTCTATGGAAACGGCACCTGATCACAATTTAAGCCATAATAAAATTATGGGTTTTCAAAGCCGGCATGTTTCAAATTGCAAAAGCCAAAAGTGACTCTTTGAATTACAGCCATTCGTTTAGTGACCATTCTGAGTTACACCACCCCTAAAAAAAGAGTTTTTTCAAACAGTTTGTTCAAAATTACAGCAGCATTGAAGAAAGGGACTTATGACCATTTTCCCCACTTAATGACCGCTGCAGCATCCCTGTGGTCACATGATCAAAATTCAGGACGCTTGACCACTGAGTCATATTTACGATGGTGGCAGTGTCCTGGGATCACGCAATCCCCTTTTGCTAACAATCGTATCAGTAACTTAACAGCTGCAGTACTTTACTTAACAACTGTGGCCAGAAAGGTTGTAAAATGAGGCAAGACTCACTTAATCAACATCTCATTGGCAAGAAAAAATTTGGACTCCTTTGTGATCTTAAGTGGAGGAAAATATGGTATATTGTCCAGAGTCACTTAAGGCAACATGGGTGGGATAGAAATTTAATTCAATGTAATAATTTATTTTAGTAAAGCCAAATGTAGAATGTAAAAGTAATAATCAGTAAGCTGTCCAGAGTCATTTTTAGGGAGATAAAGGTGGCATAAAATTACTTTAAATAAAGAAAGTGAAAGAGTTAAGTTCACTTTAACAACTAGGGGTCTAATTTAACAATTAGGAAGAGCCTGTAGTACAGTGGAGTAAAGCACTGTAATTAACATCTGCTGCTTGCAATTACTGCAAATTCAATTCTCACCAGGCTCAAGGTCGACTCAGCCTTCCATCCTTTCAAAGGTAGGTTAAATGAGGACCCAGTTTGTGGGGAAAATAAGCTGACTTTGTATAAAATATACAAAAGTATGAAGGCTATTGCTTAACGCATTGTAAGCCGCCCTGAGTCTCCGGAGAACGGCGGCATATAAATTAAAGCAAAAAAAACCAAAAAAAAAAAAACCACAACTACAGGAATTCACTTAAGACTGCAAAGATTCAATTAACAGTCTCGTTTAGCAATGTTAATGTTGGGTTTACAAACTCCATTGTGGCCATAAATCAAGGACTAACAGTAAATTCCTAATTTCTAACCCACCCAGAGTCACCTTATAGAAGAGACAGGTGGCATTAAGAACTTAATAAAGTAAAAATTAAAAGGTAGAAAGAGTGTAGAAATTTCATTTAATAACTAATATGGATTGTGAGCCGCCCTGAGTCGTTTGCTGATAGAAATCAAATACATACATAAATAAATAAAAATAATATTCAAGTAATAATCTGTAAAATGCCCCATCCCCGGGAGTCCGCAGCTTGGAACAGTGGGGACAGCCGGGAACGCAGAGTCCGCGCTAAAATCCTGAGCCCTATTCAAGGTTTACTCTATTTTAAAAAGTAAAATACTATAACGTAAAAAGCATTTTAAAAGCGTAGAATAAAATTAAATTCAAGTTCAGACTCGCACTTGCTAGCTGCTAAAGAGTAAATCTTGAATAGGGCTCAAGATTTAAGCGCGGACTCTGCGTTCCCGGCTGTCCCCACTGTTCCAAGCTGCGGACCCCCGGAGATGGGGAATGGCCAAAAGGGGGAAAAAGTCAGAAGTCGAGACACACCCACCCACTCGGGACGCTCCCCGCATTGCACTGCCGAGAAGCGCAGCGTTTGCAACTGACCGTCGGTCCATTTGCAAGCGGGCGCCCCCCGCATAGGAACCCCGTTGAGCAGTGGGCGCCAAGCGGGAATTCGCCCACCTACCTCTCCCTGGACTCCCCCGACTTCTCTGCCGGCCATCCGGACGGCTCTTCGGCTACCCGAGCTGGACCTCGAATAGCGAGAAGGACGGCGGGTGGGTTGACCCCGCGGACTGACGCGCAAGAGGAAGGATCGCGAATGAGTTGCAGCGCAATTTATATTGCCCAGCCCAGAGGCGGAAAGAGCGGCTGTCAACGAGACCGCCCCCCCCCCACCGCCCCCACGCCCTCCCCACCTCCCAGGTTGCAAACTCGCGTCTTTGCAACACGCGTCCGCGTTCCGACGTGCAGATAGCTCGCTTTGCCACAAGGGGTGGGTTCTCCAGGTCGAGGGAATCTGGGGACTTGGCTGGGCATCCCATTTAACATATATATAAATATACATATTTACAGAAAACAGGTTAGGTATTTTCAATTGTAACACTAATAAATATTATTTACGTATCAAATAGCTATTAACCATATCTATTAAATATTATTTAATATTTATTACCCATTATCTACCCATGTTTTTCCAAAAATAAGACCATGTCTTATATTTTTTGAACCCTGAAATAAACGCTTGGCCGTATTGCCATGCGCTCAAAAGCCCAATTGGGCTTATTATCAGGGGGTGTCTTATTTTGGAGGAAACAGGGTATCTGTCTGTCTGTCTGTCTGTCTATCTATCTATCTATCTATCTATCTATCTATCTATCTATCTATCTATCTACCTATCTATCTATCTACGGTATCTATGGTAGATGGATGGATGGATGGATGGATGGATGGATGGATAGATAACCATGTTTCCCCAAAAATAAGACCGTCTTATATTTCTTTGAACCTTGAAATAAGTGCTTGGCCTTATTGCCATGTGCTCAAAAGCCCGATTGGGCTTATTATCAGGGAATGTCTTATTTTAGGGGAAAACAGGGTATCAAATATTAATATTTATCTATTACCCATTATCTATTAAAAAGTATTAAATGAAATATATATTTGTGTGTATATGTGTGTATCTATATATACAGACACACATACATTATACATATACATTGTAGATGTACATGTATGTATCTGTATAATTATGTTTAATGTGTCACATGTATAATATAAATAGAACAGAATAGAATAGAATCACAGAGTTGGAAGGGACCTTGGAGGTCTTCTAGTCCAACCCCCTGCCAGGCAGGAAACCCTACACTGCTTCAGACAAATGGTTATCCAACATCTTAAAAACTTCCAGTGTTGGAGCATTCACAACTTCTGGAGGCAAGTTGTTCCACGGGTTAATTGTTCTCACTGTCAGGAAATTCCTCCTTAGTTCTAAGTTGCTTCTCTCCTTGATTAGTTTCCACCCATTGCTTCTTGTCCTGCCCTCAGGGGCTTTGGAGAATAGCTTGACTCCCTCTTCTTTGTGGAAGCCCCTGAGATACTGGAAGACTTCTATCATATCTCCCCTAGTCCTTCTCTTTATTAAACTAGACATGCCCAAACCCTGCCTAGGTGTAAAACTTAGCTTTTCTCCACATTTAATTTCATGTTGTCCGATGGGGCCCATCATTTTGGATCCTAAGCTTGTCTTTTGGGGGGTTGACTATTCCTGCCACTTTATGTGTGTTATGTATAAGTATACATGTATATATGTGTATATAATATATAGCATATATGTATATACAGGTATGTATATTTAACATTCAAGCTAACAGCCGTCTTTGTCATCCCCCAGAAAGAAAGAAAAATGAAACTCTCAGGAACTTCATGAGGCAAATTGAAGAGTGAACAGACAGAAGGAAAAAAGGCGGGAAAAAAGGGAAACACCTCCTTTATACAGATGGCAACCAATCACAGCGCAGATTGCCTCACGCATGAGTCAGCCCTCTCTAACTCACAGACCACAACTGCGAGTTCTGCCCTGTTGTGCGTTTCGCCAGCTCCAGCTACTAAATTCAATAGCCGAACAAGTCAAGGGATATACTGATTTAATCATGAAATAAATGTTTTTAGGGATGAAATTGGAAATAGTTGAAATCAAAATTAAATGTTAAAGTATGAATTTAAATATTAAATTCAGGGCAACTAGAAGAACAATCAGGCCTCAGAATTGGCAATGAATTTATTGAAATGGGGGACAAAGTATATCCCAGCCGGCTGGTAATGCTAGCAATCTGTCACTGTTCCAAGCTTGGACAGCAAAAGAAATGACCTCACTGTGGGAGTCCAACAAATGGTTTTACTGGTCTCTCGGCTCGGCACATGGTGAACACAACAGAAGCTTTTCTAGCCAGCATGACCGAATTTCGCCAGCCAGCTGGCTATGAGGGCTTGGCACGCCCCACCCATGCCTGCTACCGGCCTGCTCCAGCAATCATTCTCTGGGCCTGGCTTCATGGCCTCTGATCTGGCTGCAGCTATCTCTCCTTCATGCCCCTCCACCCTTTTGCGTTAATGCCAACATCCAGTACCCAACAGCCGACTGTGCGCCCCCTCCAAGGTTTGTGGCCGACGTCTCGGATGTTGATGCCAGCTTTCAGGATCAACAATCAGCACTGTTAAGGATTATTATTGAATTACACCCGAAGTTGTGGTTTATAAAGCAGAGTACCGTTAAGAGTTTTACGCACGGAAACGTTTTGAGAGTAATTGTGAATAACATACAAACTGGGTTTTATAGTATTTTACTTTTAGGGAAAAGCAAAATCATAGTTCTTTAACAATCCAAGTCTTAGCCATATAAAGTGCAATATAAGATCAATCCAGGTATATAAAATCTTACCAGTTGGGTCATGAAATGTCTGCAAGAAAAGCATCCAACCCAGAGAGCACCTAGGACCCCCATAATCATTGTCCTCCTCCTCTTCCTCCTCTTTCCTGCAAACCTTCCCCCCCTCCCATCTAGCACTGATGATGTTCCCTAGTTGGATCACAAAACGTCTGCAAGAAAACCATGCAACTCAGAGCACCAAGGATCCCACAGTTCTACTCCACCTCCCCCTTTCTCCTTGTCCCTGAAAGCCCCCCTTCCTTCTAGCACTGATGCTGTTCCTTAATTGAATCCTAAAATGTCTGCAAGAAAACTACCAAGCTCAGAGAGTACCAAGGACCCCACAATTTAACACTGAGATACAAATACTTCCATCTACCAAGACTAGCCCTCGGTAGAACATCTAGGAATGTCTTGGAAAAGATAGTCATATGCCATATGTCCTACAACAATCAAAATCACAGAAGGCATGGTATACCCTGTGACACTCTGAGGAAGAGAAAACTGGAGTTTGAAGAACAGGAAAGGAAGAATATTGACACTTTTGAATTTTGGTGCTGGAGAAGACTCATGACAATTCCAAGCAATCAAATTGATGGATCATCGAACAGATCAATTCAACTACTGAAGACACAAATGACCCAACTCAAATTATTTTTTTTTAGACACCCGATGTCTTCTCTGGAGAAGTCTATAGTAGTAGGAAAGATGGAAAGAAAGTTGACCAGGTTCAAATTATCCTATTTTGGACACCTGAAGTCTTCTCTGGAAAAGTCCATAATGTTAGGAACGGTGGAAGGAAAGAGGACAACCAGCAGAAGGTAGATGGACATGAGGGCATCATTAGAAGACCTGAAAGACCAGGTTAGGAGAGATTGCCATGGGGAAGATCTACCTATGTGGTCACTAAGAATTAAAACTGATGTGAGGAACTTAATCATCAATATATAATGCCTGGTTTCTGGAAAACTGCGTGATCCTGGAGAGGATAGAAAGAAAGAGAAGTGGGCAACTGGAAGATATGTCAACACCAACTTGATGAAATATCATCCATCAATGCACCACCTCCTCTACATCCTCCCTTCAACCCCACTGATGATGTTCCTTAGTGATAAATACAGGTAATCCTCGACCTCCAATTATAATTGACCCCAAAATTTATGTTGCTAAGAGACGGTTAAATATGTTTTGCCCCATTTTACGATTTTTCTTGCCACCGTTAAGTGAAGCACTGCAATTATTAAGTGAGTCACATGGCTGTTAAGCGAAACTGGCTTCCTCCATTGACTTTGCTTGTCAGAAGGTCGCAAAAGCGGATTATGTGACCCCAGGACGGTCATAAATATGAGTCAGTTGCCAAGCACCTGAATTTGGATCACATGACCATGGGGATGCTACAATGGTCAGACATGTGAAAAATGGTCCTAAGTCACTTTTTCAGTGCTATTGTAACTTTGAGCGGTCACTAAATGAACTGCCGTAAATCTAGGACTTATCTGTAACTGCATTATTCCCCAGCCTTTTTGCCCATTTCTATCTGCAAACATCCCTGAAATGAATGAACAAAAAATCCAACTGATTCTCTTTCCATTTTTTGGTAATTTGTCTTTATTTGCAATGCACCTTCAATACAAAACTACATCCTGAAAAGAACGTCTCTCTGTGGGTGAATAATATATTGTTCGTTTAAAAAATAAAACGAGGCGGCCCACATTTTATGAGATAAAAGGGAGTTTTAAAATCCTAAAAGCAGCAGAGGAGAGAGCCCAGGGAGAACAAATTAATATGGTTGCTGCAGGTCAGACCCACATTTCTTTCAAAAATTCGAAAGATTTTCCCGCGCTCGCAATAAAACGGGGAACCAGAAAAGGAAGTGAAGAGGAAAAGAAAGAGAAAGGAAACAATTGGTGGCTCGAACAAGAAGTCTCACGGAATGCGAGCTACACAACGTAAAGTTTTCCATGTAAATGGTTCCATCCGTACATCTGGAAAAACATCTTTTTTTTTTAAAGCACAGGATCCATCCGGAGCGTAGTTCTGCCGCTATAAGTTGTGAGTCACTCTGTCAGAAACCTATGGGAAAAGTATAACTGTGCAGCCGGCGGCATCCAACAGAAGCCCGAAAGACACACAATGTCTTTGAGCATCCAGCAAAATGAGACCGCTTGTCGTTAAGTGTCTTACATGCAAGGAATAACATCCTGCACACGTGCACGTACCATCCTCAGCTGAAAAGGACTGAGACTTGTGCAGTAGTTGGTTGCAAACAGCTATACATCACCTCTGCACACTGTCATGTCCTTTTTCAGAAATGGTTTTATGGCAGTTGGCACAGATTCTGGCTCAGAATGAGTCTGTCTACTGCAGCCCATCTGTCCAGCTGTTTTTCCACATCAGCTAGAATTAAGGTGTGGGACTGGGGGCTGCAGAGGGAGTGCTGGGGGGGGGGCTCGATTGGATGGACGGGCTGAGAGGCTGGGCTCTCTCCCGCTGCTATGGGGTGCTAAGGGAGACCGTCACCCCCCAACCCGGGCAGGAGTCGCTGGGCCGAGGCCTCGTTGCTGTGAGTCCTCAGGTGGTCCTTGAGCGACTCCTTGTAGCGGAAGCTGCGCCCGCACTCAGCGCACTGGTAGGGACGCTCGCCCGTGTGAATGCGCTGGTGCTTGAGCAGATTCTGCTTCCGGATGAACCGTTTCCCACAGATGGGACACTGGAAAGGGCGCTCACCCGTGTGCAGCCGCTGATGGTTCTGCAGGTGCTCCTTGCGGCTGTAACACTTGCCGCACTCGGCGCACTTGTAAGGGCGCTCACCCCGGTGGGTCATCTGATGCCGCACCAAGCCTGAGTGGCAGTTGAAGCTCTTGCGGCACTCGGCACACTCGTACGGCCGGGCTTGGCCGTGGTGGCTGCGCTGGTGGACTTTGAGGCTCTTTTTCACCCCAAACATCTTGCCGCACTCACTGCAGCCGTGGGGCCGTTCAGCAGAGCCCTGAGGAGGGCCCAGGATGCTTTGCAGCTCACTGTCTAACTCCAGAGATTTACCCGCTCTACATTTGGTGGGGCTGACAGGTGGCCCACGAGGAGCCTCATAGCTTTCCGCTGCTGGAGGAACAGCGAGAACGGCTGCTGCAGGAGATTCTCCCTGGAAGAGCATCTCCCGAGGTCTCACCGACTCTTCCGGGCACAGGCGCGGCTGCTCAGCTTTGATGGTCATTGTGTCTCCAGCTGGAATGGAAAGCGAAAGGAAACTGAAATCATTTACAGTGGTACCTCAGTACGAGCGTTAATTGGTTCAGGAGTACCAAAAACTATGAGTACTAAACAAATTTTTCCCATCAGAAATAATGTAGAGAATGGCACGGTAGCTGACCACAAGTTCTAGCTTGTGCGTTTAGTACCAAACAAACGATGTGTCAAGATTGAAAAATGTTTAAAGCTTTCTGTGACTATTATTGCTAAATCAGATTAACAGAGTTGGAAGGGATCTTGTAGGTCATCTAGTCCAACCCCCTGCCCATTTCTGACAGATGGCAGTCCAGTCTCTTCTTGAAAGCCTCCAGGGATGAAGCTTCCATGACTTCTGAAGGCAACTTCTGTTCCATCGGTTGATTGTTCTCACTGTCAGAAAGTTCCTCCTCATTTCTAGGTTGAATCTTTCCTTGATCAGTTTCCATCCATGAGTCCTTATCTGGCCTTCGGGTGTTTTGGAAAACAGGTTGACCTCCTCTCTATGACAGCCCCTCAAACATTAGAACAGTGATACCATATCTCCCATGATCCTTCACTAGACTAGCCATGGCCAGTCCCTGTAACCGTCCTTCATATGTTTTAGCCTTTTCAACTTGCCAAAGAACTGGGGGGAGAGGGAAGGGTGAGATGCAATGTGGAGGCTACAATCTTCAACTGTGAGAACCAAGGACACTTCTCTAGGTGTCTGCCAAGATGTGCATGGTTATCAAAACAAAAGGTTGATTCCCAATTGGAGAATGTGACCTGTTCCACGGGAGCAGGGGATGAAACTCATCTTTAACTACGCAGGGCTTACGCGGGAGAATTTTTTGTTGGGTTTTCTTCAAGTGCTGAAATGATAATAAAGTTTTGCTTTTGGGATGGGCCCTATCCAACAAAATGAATTTTAATGTGGAGAAAAGTAAAAATTTACATTTAGGGAGGAAAAACCAAAGGCATTAGGCAAAATCTGGCTCAGAAACGGTAACTGTGAGAGGGAACTTGGGAGTCCTAGTGGATGATCATTTGAATATGAGCCAGCAGCAGCTGCCAAAAAAGTTAATATAATCCTGGGATGTATAAACAGGGCATAGAATCAAGTATGAAGTATTATTGCCACTTTACAAAACCCTATTAAGACCACACCTGGAGTACTGCAACCAATTTTGGTCACCATACTACAAAAAAATATGTTGAGAAAAAGTTGAGAGAAGAAAAATATGATTGGAAAAAGTTCAGAGAAGAGCAACTAAGGCCCGGAGATTAAAACATATGAAGAATGGCTGCAGATTTTGGCTCTGTCTAGTCTAAACAAAAGAAGAATTAGGAGTGACATGATAGCAGTATTCCGGTATTTGAGGGGCTGCCCCAAAGAAGAGTTGGTCAAATTTTTCTCCAAAGCAAGAAACAACAGTTGGAAACGGATCAAGGAGAGAAATACCTGGAATTAAGGAGAAACTTCCTAACAATGAGGACAATGAACCAATGCAACAGAAGTTGCTTCCAGAAATCCTGGGCACTCCATCACTGGAGGTTTTTAAAAAGAAACTGGACATTGTATAGGTTCTCCTGTTTGAGCAGACTAGGGGCCAGACTAGAAGACCTCCCAGGTCCCTTTCCATTCCATTCCATTCTGTCCATTAGTTGACACGATGAGTACTGGAACAAAATTTTCATGTCAAAATGCAATGACCAAATCCAATGAATTTCAAAGCAGTTGTGTACCAAAGTACTGGTAATCCTCAATTTACGACGACAATGGAGCCCAAAATTTCTGTTGCTAAGTGAGACATTTGTTAAGTGAATTCTGCCCCATTTTACAACATTTCTTGCCAGAGTTATTAAATGAAATCACCGCAGTTGATAAATTAGTAACCCGTTTTGTTTTGTTTTTTTGCTTTTTTTTTGCTTTAATTTATATGCCGCCCTTCTCCGGAGACTTACAGTGCGTTAAGCAATAGCCTTCATACTTTTGTATATTTTATACAAAGTCAGCTTATTTCCCCCACAAACTGGGTCCTCATTTCACCTACCTTTGAAAGGATGGAAGGCTGAGTCAACCTTGAGCCTGGTGAGATTTGAACTTGCAGTAATTGCAAGCAGCAGATGTTAATTACAGTGCTTTAGTCCACTGTACTACAGGTTGTTAAGTGAATCTGGCTTCCCCATTGATTTTGCTTGTCAGAAGGTTGCAAAAGGGGATCACGTGACCCCAGGACACTGCAATGGTCGTAAGTATGAAACAATTGCCAAGTATCTGAATTTTCATCATATGGTCATGGGGATGGCTGCGGTAGTGGGTTCCATTTACCTTTGCTACCGGTTCGGAATTGGGAGCATGCATGCAAGCTTGCTTCGCTCGCATGTGGCACTTCTGCGCATGGGCAGAACCTTCTGTGCATGCGCAGAGTGTCCGTGATGACATCCGGGCGGGTGTGGGGAGCCTCCCGCCACTGCCACTACCGGTTCACTCAAACCGGGGCGAACCACTAGAAACCCACCACTGGATGGCTGAAAGAGTGAGAAACGGTTATAAGTCATTTTTTTCAATGCCTCTCTAAATTTTATTTTTATTTTATTTTATTTCGAATTTATATACCGCACCTTCTCCCGAGGGACTCAGGGCGGTGTACAGCCAGCTAAAAACATGCAATACAAACATTAAAAACAATTAAAAGGATATATATTAATTTGGCCCCAATTTAAATGAACTGTTGTAAGTCAAGGACTACCTCTACCACTATAATCCAGTAGAAAGGAGGACATATGTGTTTCTCAAACTCAGTTACTTTTAACACGTGGGGACTTCAACTCCCAGAATTCCCCAACCAGGAGTAGTGAGCAGCGAATTCTGGGAATTGAAGTCTATACATGGCCAAGATTGAGAAACAGATTAACAGAGTTGGAAGGGACCTTATAGATCCGTAATGGCGAACCTATGGCACAGATAGCACGCAGAGCCATATCTGTGGGCACGCAAGCGTTGCCTTAGCTCAGCTCCAGCGGGCATGTGCGTGCCGGCCAGCTGATTTTTGGCCCTTCCGGGCCTACCGAAAGTTGGGAAACGGGCTGTTTCTGGCCTCCGGAGCGCCTCCGGGGGGGTGGGGAAGGCCGTTTTCGCCCTCCCCAGGCTCCTATAAAGCCTCTGGAGCCTGGGGAGGGCGAAAAACAGGCCTACTGGGCCCACTGTGCCATCGCGTGCCAAAAGCATGGGGAGTGTGGGAGTGGGTCATGCCCGCATGCGTGGGGGAACGGGGCACATTGAATTATAGGTGTGGGCACGCATGTGCACGACACCCCCCCTCCGCATAACCCCCGCTTTTGGCACGCGACGGCAAAAAGGTTAGCCATCACTGTTATAGATCATCTAGTCCAACCCTCTGCTTAAGCAAGAGACTTACACTTTATAGGTCGGTATGGGTACATTTGCTTTATAAGTAGTCCTTGACTTACAACCAAAACAGAGATCAAAATTTCCATCACACGTCATTGTGGCTGAAACGTCAAGTCAGACCTGATTTTATGACCACTCTTACTACGGCGGTTAAGCAAACTCCACAATCTCATTCTTTCAAACGGGCGGGGGTTTTTTTTGCAGCAAACTATCAAAAAACCGCCATGAATTGTGACCACGTTAATGTTAGATCACTGCGACAAGTCGTAAATGTGCCCAGATTGTGATCATGTGGCCATGGGGTGGTGTGATAGTCATACTAAGAGCCTCGGTGGTGCAGCGGACTAAAGTGCTGTTAAGTGCTAGCCCTTAGGTGCCTGCAATTAGTGCGAGTTCGAATCTCACCAGGCGCAAGGTTGACTCAGCCTTCCATCCTTTCGAGGTAGGTAAATTGGGGACCCGGATTGTGGGGGCAATAAGCCAGTTTTGTATAGAACAACACCACTTTGGGGGGGGGGGCAAAGCCCTAATAAGCAGGTATATACATAAAAGTATGCAGGCTATTGCTATCATGTATTGTAAGCCGCCCTGAGTCTACGGAGAAGGGCGGCATATAAATTGGATAGATAGATAGATAGATAGATAGATAGATAGATAGATAGATAGATAGATAGATAGATAAGAAAGAAAGAAAGAAAGAAAGAAAGAAAGAAAGAAAGAAAGAAAGAAAGAAAGAAAGAAAGAAAGAGCCTGAGTGGTGTAGGAAGCTAATGCCTCCTACTAAAGCAGCATTTAACATCCAGCTGCCTGCAATTACTGCAAGTTCGAATCTCCCCAGGCTCAAGGCTGACTCAGCCTTCCATCCTTTCTAAGGTAGGTGAAATGAGGACCCAGATTGTGGGGGCAATAAGCTGACTTTGTATAAATATACAAAAGGATGAAGGCTATTGCTTAGCGCATTGTAAGCCACCCTAAGTCTCCGGAGAAGGGCGGCATACAAAAATAAAAATTAAAAAAAAAAAAGTGTGAGGACTCAGCTTTTTTGGGAACTTAACTGTGGCAAGAAGGGTTGAAAAACGGGACAAAACTCACTTAACAAATGTCTCACTTAGCAACGTAAATTTTGGGCTCAATTCCAGTCTTAATTCGAGGACTACCTTTACATAACATCCTGAGGTCACATGATCCCCATTCACGACCTTGCTAGCCAGCATCCAACCAACCAAGCCGGATTTGCTTAAAGACCAAGTGATTCACTTAATGACTGCAGCGACTCACTTAACAACAGTCGCAAAATAGGTAGTAAAATTGAAGGTCGCTCACTTAGCAGCCTTGCTTTGCAAGAGAAATTCAACCCACAATTGTGATTGTAAATCAAGGACTAGTAATAACCAAAAGCCAACATGGTTTTGTCAAAAACAGATCATGCCACACAAATCTTCATTTAAATAGGAGCCAGCCGTGTGCAGCAGCTGCCAAAAAAGCCAACACAGTTCTGGGCTGCATCAACAGAGGGATAGAATCAAGATCACGGGAAGTGTTAATACCACTTTACAATGCCTTGGAAAGGCCACACTTGGAATCCTGCATTCAATTTTGGTCGCCACGATGTAAAAAAGATGCTGAGACTCTAGAAAGAGTGCAGAGAAGAGCAACAAAGAGGATTAGGGGACTGGAGGCTAAAACATATGAAGAACGGTTGCAGGAACTGGGTGTGTCTAGTTTAATAAAGAGAAGGACCAGAGGAGACATGATAGCAGAGTTCCAATATCTCAGGGGCTTCCACAAAGAAGAAGGAGTCCAAGCTATTCTCCAAAGCACCTGAGGGCAGGACAAGAAGCAATGGGTGGAAACTCATCAAGGAGAGAAGCAACTTAGAACTAAGGAGAAATTTCCTGACAGTGAGAACAATTAACCCATGGAACTACTTGCCTCCAGAAGTTGTGAATGCTCCAACACTTTTTAAGAAGAGATTGGATAACCATTTGTCTGAAATGGTGTAAGATTTCCTGCCTAAGCAGGTGGTTGGACTAGAAGACCTCCAAGGTCCCTTCCAACTCTGTGATTCTAATTCTAAATTCTAAATTGATCCGATGCATTGAGAGAACAACATAAAATAAGAACTTATTTTTTGGGGTGGAAAAAAAAAAACCAAAACTTTTATCCATCAGTTCTTCAAATTGCTTGGATTTATTCCAGGGGGCAACTAACCGAGAGCGCTGTTTTTTTCTGGGACTCAAAAAAACCTTTGAATTTTTCCTGCCAGAATCATTGACATCCTGTCGGTGCCAGATGCAAAAAAAAATCGACCTTCTTCCCAGGTCACAATCACTTTTTCACCCGCCTCTCTCTTTTGAAAACAAAATAAAAGTAATTAAATACCAAGGAAGAAGAAAAATCAGCAAATGCCATTATTTTATCTGACATTCAGCCCTACAAGGCCGGAGAGCCAAAAAGCAAGGTTTGAATTTACAAAGCATCTTTGGAAACGTTGGGACATGGCGCCTGATTCAAATTTATCACAATTTAAGCCGTAATAAAATTGAGATAGTCAGGAAGATACTAGATTGTGCAAAAATGGATAGCGTGACATTGAAAATTAAACAGAAAGAAGATGTAGAATACTTTCAAACGTGGATTTTATTTTACCAAGGGTTGAACAAAAGCGGTGGAAAATAAGAATGTAAATTTATACTGTTAGGCAAATTAAATACCCAGACATAAGCACTAAGAAATGTAATTAGTGGAAAATCAATAAAAACATTTTTTTGTAAAATAAAAAATAAATTTGAGACTTCCAGGGCTTTTCAAAGCTGGCATATTTCAAATTGCAAAAAAAAAAAAAAAAAAAACACACACAACCCCAAATAAAGGCAAGGACTACTCCTTGATTTACAGCCATAAGTAGTAACTAACCTTAGTAGTGGCTGAGGAATTCTGGGAATCAAAATCTATACCTGACCAAGTGTTGAGAAACACTTACTTTATAAGTAGTCCTTGACATCGAAACATCCATCACATGTCATTGTGGTGGTAAAGTCAAGTCAGACCTGATTTTATGACCGTTTTTACTATGGCCATTCAGCGAATACCATGGTCATTAAACACAATCTCGTACTTCCAAACGGGCAGTTTTTTGCAGGAAGCTATCCAAAAAGCGTCACAAATTGAGATCACGTAACAATAGATCATTGCGACAGGTCATAAGGATGCCCGGATTGTGATTGTGTGGCCGTGAGGTGGTATCCTAGTCATAAGTATGAGGACTGGGATTTTTTCCCAGTACTTTGAAGAAGAAATGGACGTAAGTTGAGGACACAATACAAGCTGCATGTCTCCAGCTCAAAAACAGAGTCAGCCAGATTACCTTGAGGGAGATCTATGTATAGGATCTATTTTCTCCTAGCCAAAGAGGATCTTAAGCAACCAGAACCTCTTTACAATCATTCATTTAACAACTCCAACAAAAATTCCAACAGCACCGGGAAAAAAAAGTGATTTATAACCGGTCCTCAAACTTACGACCATTCCGGCATCCCTACGGCCAACGTGATCAAAATTAGGGCACGTTGCAACCTGTATAATAGTTACAACGGTCACACTGAATCACGTGATCCCCTTTTGGGATCTTCCCAGATGGCTCCCTACAAGCCAAGTCAAAGGCGGAAGCCGGCTTCGCTTAATGACAGCATAATTCACTTAACGACCGCAGTGCTTTGCCTAACTACTGTAGTGAAAAATAGCAATATCCAGCACGAGTCACTCGATCCCCGCCTTGCTTAATGACAGAAATTGTCATCCCCAATGTGGGCGTTAAGTTGAGGCTCACTTGTAAGGTTTTTTTTCCTCTGGTCAATTTCAGCAAAATCTGTCAATTTCAGCATTCCTTTCATTTTTTTGGATAATGGGTAATCCTCCACTTATAACAATTTGTTTAGTGAACATTTGAAGTTACGACAGCCCTGAAAAAAAGCGACTAAGGACCGTTTCTCTCATTTACGACCGTGGCAGGGTCCCCGTGGGTCACGTGATCACAATTCGGATGCTCGGCCACCGACTCGTATTCATGACGGTGGCCGTGTCCCTGGGGTCACGTGATCCCCTTTTGCGACCTTCTGACGAGTGAAGTCCAAGGGGAAGTTGGAGTCGCTTAAAGATTATGTTCCTAACTTAACGCCGGCAGTGATTCACTGAACAACAGGGGCGAGGAAGGTCATAAAACAGGGCGAAACTCCACTTAACGGATGTCTCTGACTTAGCAACGGGAATTTTGGGCTCAATTGCGGTCGTTGAGGACTTACAGCACCCCACTGACGGAGCGAGTCGGTATAGGACTTACCTGGGCCCCCATGCGCAGGGAGGGTCTCCCTTTCCGATGCGTCCCATTGATGTCGGACACACGAACTCTCTTCTTGCTTAATCCAGGATAAAAAATCATGGGCGGACATGAGCCCCTGGGCCCCTGCAGGAGAACAGAGGGGATGCTGAATTCACAGAAAGGATTTCGGAGACCTCCCACGCCCCTCCCCCAAAAAAAGACAGAAGGGGAGAGGGGCCCAGAGAAAGACACCAACCCCAAGCCCACCGACATAGGACCACCCACCCAGAGGGGTCAGAATCACGCATGTTTGCACACGGAGCAATTGGCCTTCTGCATTCAATTCGCACAGGTAAAATGAGCCTTTCTCTCCCTTGGCAACTTTAAGAGGGGTGGACTCCAACTCCCAGAATTCCCCAACCAGCTGGATGGGGGATTCTGGGTGTTGAAGTCCTTCCCTCTTCAAGCATTCCCGCCTGGGGGATTCTGGGAGTTGAAGTCCTTCCCTCTTAAAGTGGCCGAGTTTGAACCCCACTGCACTAAACCAACAAGCTGGGTCATCCAATGGGTTTAAGCCACCCAAACAAGCCATGGTTAATTCTATCCAGGCTGTTCTCTCCAACCACCCAGTACTTTCAATGGGTCAGGCTATCCTAAGTTAAAAATATCTGACATTAAAAGCATCGGTGCTAGTAAAACTCTGCCATTTTTCGACCCCCTTGTGCGGGAGGATCAGAATCTGGGACACCCCCCCTTTTGTCCCCCAAACGTCAGACCCCTCCCTCGCCCATCACCTGCACATGGATCAGCCACCGGGCCTCTCTCCTCGGAGAAGGGACCTCCTCCGCTGAATGCCCCCTCCTGCTTGATGCGTGTCAGGATGTCCGGCGTGGAGGCCAAGGGTCCTGGGTCCGAGGGAGAGAAGGGGAGGAGAGACGGGACGCAACTTGGAAACACAACCTGGGAGCCCACCCCCACCCCCGCCACGGGTCGGAGGGCACCAGCCAGCCCCAAACCCTTCTCCACCACAGGCTCAAAAATGCATCCCGTTGGGGGGGAGAAGAAGGGCTGAGAGGGTCCTTCCAGCGATGGTGGAACAAGAACGGGCAGGACGGGGGTGCATTTGGGGAAGGGCAAGGCTGAATGTGGGTAGGGGGAGCTGCATGGAGCAATCGTGGTTTTATCTGATGGTTAGCTGGAAAGGGTGGGCCAGGATTGGACAGTTTTGTGTTGGCATGTATACAGTTCTGGGAAAGGAGGGAGGGAGGGAGGGAGGGAGGGAGGGAAGGAAGGAAGGAAGGAAGGAAGGAAGGAAGGAAGGAAGGAAGGAAGGAAGGAAGGAAGGAAGGAAGAAAGGAAGGAGAGATAAGGCCTGAAAGAGTGAAGGAGAGCGAGAGAGGGAGGAAGGAAGAAAGAAGAGAGGGGAAGGAGGGAGGGAGGAGTAATGCATGAAAGAATGGAAAGGAAGAAGGAAAGAATGGCAGAAGGAAGAAAAAAGGACAGGAAGGGAGGGAGGGAGGAGAGAGGAAGGAAGGAGAGATAAGGCATGAAAATGAAGGAGAGAGAGAGGGAGGAAGAAAGAAGAGAGGGGAAAGGGAAGGAGGGAGGGAGGGAGGGAGGAGTAATGCATGAAAGAATGGAAAGGAAAAAAGGAAAGAATGGCAGAAGGAAGAAAAAAGGACAGGAAGGGAGGGAGGAGAGAGGAAGGAAGGAGAGATAAAGGCATGAAAATGGAGGAGAGGGAGGAAGAAAGAAGAGAGGGGAAGGGGAAGGAGGGAGGGAGGAGTAATGCATGAAAGAATGGAAAGGAAAAAAGGAAAGAATGGCAGAAGGAAGAAAAAAGGACAGGAAGGGAGGGAGGGAGGAGGGAGGGAGGAGAGAGGAAGAAAGGAAGGAGAGGTAAGGCATGAAAATGAAGGGGAGAGAGAGAGAGGAAAGAAGGAAGAAGAGAGGGGAAGGGGAAGGAGGGAGGGAGAGGGGGAAGAAGCAGTAATGGATGAAAGAATGGGAAGGAAAAAAGGAAAGAATGGCAGAAGGAAGAAAAAAAAGAAAGGAAAGGAAAGGGAGGGAGGAGGAATGCATGAAAGAATGAAGGAGGGAGGGAGAAAGGAAAAAATTAAAGATGGGAGACAGGGTGGGAGGGAAGGAGGGGAGAAAACAGGAACAAAGGACGGAAAGAAGGCAAAAGAAAAAAGAAAAAAGGAATGAAGCCAGGAGGGAAGGGAGGTAGGGAGGCAGGCAAAGATAAACCAGAGCGAAGAGAGGAAGATAAGGAGGAGAGAGATAAAAGCAGACTCAGAGAAAGAGGAGGAACCGGCAGAGAAGGAACGAAAACAAAAGTTTTGCTTTTTGCTAAGCCGTGGGAATCTTATCTCCAGCACTCGGCAAAGTGTGTGTGTGTGTGTCGTATGGTGTTGTGAGCGCGCACGCATGTGAGACCCAAACCTCACAATCTAGAATCAGAATAGAGCTGGAAGGGACCTCAAAGATCTTCTAGTCCAGCCGCCCCCCTGCCCAACCAGGAGATCCTTACAGAATAACAAAAGTTGGAAGGGACCTTGGAGGTCATCTAGTCCAACCTCCCTCGTGCTCAAGCAGGAGACCATCTCAGACAATACACCCCTTCCAAACCAGAGCCCCGACCCCACCCCAGATACCCGTCACCCCCCCCCACACCTGTGCAAGGCTCAGGGATCACATCGCGCTCCTTCGCGCTCGGCGGCTCTGGGACGCTGGGTTCGGGCGCCACCCGCTCGGCCCTGGGGTGCACCTCGGGTTTGGCAACATTGACGTTGGCACCTGGAAAACAGGGAGGCAATCAAAAAGGCTGCCCGAAAAGGGATCTCTGCTACCCTGTTGGCTTTCCCCACCTCACAGGGTTGGCGTTGCGACCCGAAAAACCCACCAGTCCGGCAATACAGGCAATCCTCGATTTACGACCATGACGGAGCCCAAACTTTCTCTCATTAAGGGAGATGGTTGTTAAGGGAGTTTCGCTCCGTTTTACGGCCTTTCTGACCATGGTCGTTAAGTGAAGCCCTGCAGTTATTGAACTAGTCACACGGTCGTTGAGCGAATCCGGCTTCCCTGGTGACTTTGTCAGGAGGTCACAAAAGGGGATCATGTGGCCCTGGGGACACAGCAACCGCCATAAATATGAGTCAACGGCCAACCGTACGAATGTTGGGGATGTCGCAACGGGCATAAATGAGAAAAACAAGTGAAAAATCCCTTTTTTTCAGTGCTGTAACTTCGGTCACTAAACGAATGGTTGTAAGTCAAGGACTACCTGGAATATGGCAAAATTTACCAAAATGCATCTTCAGGTAGTCCTTGATTTATGACCATTTGTTTAGGTGTCCCTTTGATCTTCCAATGGTGCTGGGGGGAAAAAAGGGACTTAGAACCGGTCCTCGCACTTACGACCCTCGCAGCGTTCTTGGAGTCACCAATTGCTGTTTAGGCACTTGGCTAAGGGCTCCTATTTACGAGAGAGTCCCTGGAGTCACACGATCATCATTTGCGACTGTCGGACTTTAAAATCAAATAAGGGCAGCCAAACTCACTTAACGGCTATGTGCTTCACTTAACGACGGTGGCAATTCACTTAACAATCGTGGACAAAAACGACATAATAGAACTGCAATCTTTAACAATGGCCGTTCCGATCCCAATCAGGGTTGTAAGTCGAGGACTAGCTGTAAGTACATATAAAGAGACCGGCGGGCTGCCGATTAACCTGGTTATACCGAATGCTAGCAAGGATTCGTAGTTCTCCTTCAGAAGATTGTTGTACAGGTCTTTCTGCCAATCAGCCAAATTCTTCCACTCTTCGGCGGAGAAATAAACCGCAATGTCCACAAACGTAACCGGCATCTGCAAATAAAATAAATTTTAAAAAAAAAACACACACACACAAACACACACATAAGACTTCATGAAGGGCAAAAGGCGGCTTTCGCACCCAGACCCTGAATTTGTTGCGCCTTCCCAATCACAGTCCTGAATGGCTCCGGTTCTTCCCTGAAAAACTTGGCAAAAAAGATGCAAGAAAAATGAGACATGCTTCCCAGTTTTTTTTTTTTTTAAATTAAATTTCAAATTTTTAAGTTCATTTTAAATTTTTTTTAAAAATCTATTTTTAATTTTTCTTTTTTTAAAGATTAAAGATTTATGTATGTATGTATGTATGTAATTTATATGCCACCCTTCTCCTGAAGGACTCAGGACAGCTTACAAGAACGAACAAAAAATTACATAAACATTAAAATCAATTTAAAATTAATTAAAATTATTTAAAATCACCCCTACGGATTCAGCCCATTTCGTGAAAAAGCCACGTCTTCAATTCGCCGCGGAAGGAGAGGAGGTCGGGGGCTGTCCTGAGGCTGGTGGGCAGCCCATTCCAGAGGGTCAGTGCTCCCACAGAGAACGCTCTCCCCCTGGGGGCCGCCAGCCAACATTGTCTGGCTGACGGCACCCTGAGGAGGCCCGCTCTGTGGGAGCGCAGGGGACGATGGGAGGAAGGCAGGAGATGATCCTGCAGGTACCCCGGGCCTAAGCCATGTAGGGCTTTATAGGTGAGCACCAGCACCTTGAAACGGACCTGAAGGACCACCGGTAGCCAGTGCAGCTCACACAGGAGGGGTGTCACACGGGAGTACTGAGTAGCCCCCATAACAACCCCCGCGGCCGCATTCTGGACTAACTGTAGTCTCCAGGTGCATCCCAAGGGCAGCCCCATGTAGAGGGCGTTACAGTAGTCCAACCGAGACGTAACAAGGGCATGAGTGACCGTGGCAAGGGCATCCTGATCTAGGAAATGGCGCAACCAGGCATACCTGAGCAAAAGCCCCCCTGGTCACGGCCGTCAAATGATCTTCTAAAGATAGCCATGAGTCCAGGAGGACCCCCAGATTGCAGACCCTTTCTGAGGGAGTAAGGACCTCCCCTCCCATCACAAGTGACGGGGCCACTAGATCACGAGATGCCGGTATCCATAGCCACTCAGTCTTGGATGGGTTGAGTCTGAGTCTGTTTCTTCCCATCAGGCCCGTACCGCTTCCAGGCAGCGGGACATCACAGAAAGAGCATCCCTAGGGTGATCCGGGGTGAAGATGTAGAGCTGAGTGTTGTCAGCATATCAGTACCTCACCCCGAAACCACGAATGATCTCACCCAGCGGCTTCATATAGATGTTAAAGAGCAGAGGGGGAGAGAACCGACCGCTGAGGCACCCCACATGTGAGGGGCCTCGGGGTGGATCTCCCTCTCCCCATCCATACAAATGGCGAGCGGCCTGAGAAGTAGGAGGAGAACCACCGTAAAACGGTGCCTCTTACCCCGAACCTCCCGAGTCGCTGCAGTAGGATACCATGGTCGATGGTATCGAAAGCCGCTGAGAGGTCAAGAAGGACCAGGATGGAGGAGCAACCCCCATCCCTGGCCCACCAGAGATGGGGGTTGCTAAAGATGGTTTCCTTGCTAAAAAAAAAATATCCAAAGTGAAATTAATTGCCAATCCAGTGACGACATATAAGGAGAAAAATGTAAGTTTTTGTCTTTTTCTCTCGTTTATATTTTAATTTTAAAAGTTTTTCTTTTTAAAATTAAACTTTTTTCTCTTTTTAAGATGATTGTTTTGCCCCTAAAAAAATTGCTAAAAGTGAATTCCTTACAAATCCAGTGACAATTGATAAATAAAAAAAACAAGATACATTTATATTTTAAGTTTAAGTTTCTTTTCTTTTTAAGATTTTTTCTTATGATTAAAAATTCTTAAAAATATTAAGAATATTTTAAAGAATTTAATATGTTTAAGAATTTTTTTATGATTAAAAAAAATTTTGCCACTAAAAAAAAATACTAAGTGATTTCATTGTGAATCCAGTGATTATAGACAAGTTAAAAAAATGTTTTTTCCATTTTTCTTCCTAGTTTATATTTTAATTTTTTAAAAAACGTTCTTTTCAAGATTAAAGGCTATTTGGTTAGTAAAAGTAAATTAATTGGCAATCCAGTGACGACTGATTGGTAGAAAATATAAGATACATTTTAAAAAAAATTCTTCCTAGCTTTTATTTTTAATTTTTTTAAAGTTTCTTTTCTTTTTAAGATTATAGTTTGTTTTCTTATTTAAAAAATTGCAAAAAGGGAATTCATTAGAACTCCATTGTTGAACGATAAGTAGAAAAATATGATTTTTTTTCTTTTCTTCCATGTTTGTAGTTTTAATTTTTCTAAGTCCCTTTTTTAAGATGATTCTTCTTATTTAAAAATTACCAAATGCGAATTCAATCGTAAATCCCGTCACAATTTGGAAACAGAAAACACATTTTTTACAATTTCCTTTCCTAATTTTGGATCTTTCGTTTTGAAAAATATCTCTCCTGACACAACCGCCCTTCGAGGTAGGTTGGCCTAAGGTGGGGGGGAAAAAAAGGATTGATCTCAAGAGGTCTGGGCAGACCATAAATGGCGTCTCCCCACTTGGAGCCCACCAAATCAGGGTTTGTGTCCCATCAAAAAGTTGGAGGACCTGAGTCCATAAGTTTCCAGATGTTTCAGGAGGGCAATTCCCATCCCACCCACCTGAGACACAATTTATGGAAGTTCTGGTCCTAACCCAACATCTAGAAACCAACACAGGGGAGAAGATGTCCTGATCTAGCCCATTGTGGTTCCTTCAGGAGAACCATCACCCATCCTTCTGAGGAACCAGCCTCTTCCCTTCCCAGGATTCCGTCTTCCACTCAAGACCCGTTCCCCCTTCCTCTTTGAGGACCCCTGACCTTGGGGATTTCTCCCTTGGATCCCGGGGGCAGCCTGAGGACCCAGAAATTGCGGTTCTTGAGAAGGTTCTCCATGTTCTCCAGCCTTCTCTGCAGGAGGCCGTATTCTTGAATGAGGGTGCCCAAGACGGCCCATTTGTTCTCCAGCTGGTTCCCGAATTCCATAGCTGTCTTCTCACAATCCAAGAGCTTCTTCTCGGCTGTCCCGGATCGGCCTTCCAAGCTGAGCAACCGGGTGGCAAGCAGGTCGATCTTCCTCTCCATGGCTTGGACGGTGGCCACCACGCTCCAGAGGGAGGCCTCAGCGGTGTGCAGTTGCGCTTCTCGCATGTGGCTCAGCTCGGGGACCAGAGGAGGTTGGAGGGGCATCAGATGTTGAGCTTCCACGTTCCATTCCTGGAGCTGGAGAAGACCAAGAAGGAAGAAGAGAAGATAGAAACTCAACCCTTGTTGAGTGACCTTCACCAAGGAGCCTTTGCCAATTGCAGGAAGTCCTCAGCTTACAACAGTTCTTTCAGAGTTACAACTGCACTGTAAAAAGAGACCAGGACCCTTTTTCACACTTACGACCGTCAGTGCCTCTTCACGCTCATGTCATCAAAATTTAGACAACTGACTCAATTTATGACGGTCGCAGTGACCTTCTGATGAGCAAAGTCATGGGGAAAGCTGGGTTCACTTAACAACGGTGTCATTAAATTAAGAACTGCAGGGATTTACTTCACGACGGCAGGAAGAAAAGTTGTCAAATGGGGCAAAACGCAATTAACAACCGTCTCACTTAGTGGCAGTAATTTTGGGCTCAATTGTGGTTGTAAATTGAGGATTATCTGTGTTTTAGCACATGCTACTCCCTCGGGGCCCAATGCTCGGACAGGGAGACTTCAGTGGGATCAGAATGAAATTGCAGCGTTTCATGAGGACTACAAACCTGCGTTAAATGGTGGATATTTATAAAAAAGGGGTAATATGCATGCGATTAAGAAGTGTAATATCTGGAATAAAACACACTTCTACACAATTCAAGTGGCTTTTTCAGCTTGATAAATTTATGTTCATAAAAGGGAGGCTCTTACATCATCTACAAAATGGGCTAAAATTGAATTTACAAAAGACGTAGCAGCCGGTACTATACAGCTAGCCCTCGACTTACAACCATTCATTTAGTGACCGTTTGAAGTTGCGACGGCACTACAAAAAAGTAACGACCAGTTTTCGCACTTATGACGGCTGCGGCCTCCCCTGTGGTCACATGATCCAAATTCAGACGCTTGGCACCCGACTCGTATTTATGACGGTCGCGGAGTCCCGGGTCACGTGATCTCCCCCTTTTGAGACCTTCAGACCAGCGACGTCAAGGGGGAAGCCCAGATTCACTTAACAGCCGAGTAACTAAGGAGTAATCGAGTTGCTAACTTAACAACCGAAGAGATTCACAACAGCTGTGGCCAAGAAGGTCGTAAAATGGGATAAAACTCACACAATTTGTCTTGCTTAGCACTGGTAATTTGGGGTTCGGTTGTGGTCGTAACTCGAGGATTCCCCCCTGTATATGGAATTTACCAGCTACCTGGCGGATGATAAAACAGGGACCGGTACCGTCAGGAGGCCTGAAGACTACAACTCCCAGAATTCCCCGGTCAATGCGAGCTGGCTGGTTGGGAATTCTGGGAAATGGAGTCCCCAGGCCTGGAAAGTGCCAGATTAGGGGAGACAGACCGAAAGACAAAAGGTGTGTGTCTGTCTGTCTTCAGGCCTGACTCTTCTTATGAGCCTGGCCTGCTCTGCAGGGTTGTTGTGATGGGAGTCACCCACGTTTCTGAGGAGGAGGAAGGGAGGGCTCCTTACAGAGCCTGCCTCGTGGAGGGGGGGGGTGGGGGTCCAGGAACAGGAGGTGCTGCTTCAAAGGAGGAGAGGGATCTACTGGGTTCCCTGGGGTGGGGGCAATCATGGAGAAGGGAATCTCCTAGAGCCCTGGGCAATGACCACGGGGTCACTGGGATCTCCTGGACCCCTTGGGGGCAGGGGGCAGTCAGGGGGATCTCCTGCACCCCTTAGGATGGGTGGGGGGTGGAGAACCCCTGGATCGCCTGGGGGCAGGGGCCGATCCTGGGGTGGGGGGTGGGGTTTCTACTCGCTCCCTTGGAGATGAGGGGTGGCTGTGGGGTGGGGGTCTCCTGGATTCCTTGGGGTGAGGAGGCAGGCGAGGGAGAAGCCCAGGATCTCCTAAGGCAGCTGGGAAGAGGGGGGGGGGGATTGCCTGAGGTGAGAGGGGCACAAGGGGCCTCTTGCAGTGGGGGGGGGGGGTCAGGGATCTCCTGGGGATCAAGGAGGGGGGAAAATCTGGGAATCTCCTAGACTCCTGGGGGAAGGGGGGGATGAAGTCAGGAGAGGATAGGAGGGGAGGGGGATCTCCTGTGATCCCTTGGGGGAGTGGGGCAGCCAGGGGAGGGGGATCTCCTGTGATCCCCTGGGAGGGTCGTTATGTGTGTGTGTGTGAAATCTCCTGAACCCCCTGGGATTGCAGGGCAGGGCATATGGTGGGTGGGTGGGGGGATCTCCTGGATCACTTGGGGGAGGGGGGGGGATGCGTGTGGAATGGGGGAGGGGGATCCAAAGGCGTGGGGGGAAGGGGGAGAGGACTGGGATCACTTAGGGGGGGGATCTCCCAGCTCTCTTGCGGGGGGGGGGAGGGGAGGGGAGATCTGCCGTGAGGGGAGGGTGGAGAATGAGGGGCGGGCAGGAGGAGGGAGAGCGGGGAGCCCCTCCCCCTCCGACCTCCCCCCCCCCAAAAAAAAACTTGCTCCTGAGCGGCATCCCCCTCCCTCCCCCCCATCCTCCCCCCCTCTTTCCTCCTCCTCCTCCTCCAGCAGGGGAGAGCGCGGGAGGGGGGTGGGCTAAGCAAGACCCCCCCCACATCCTCCTCCCTCGAAGCCCCCCCGCCCCACCCCCCCCAGGCGGCCCGATGCCCCCTCCCCACCCTCCCCAGTGGGTCGCCGCTGCGGGGCCTGCTGGGGGACCCCCGCCCGGGTTGGGGGGGGTGGCCGGGGGTCTCTCTCACCTGGGCGGGGGCCCACTCCGCCATGGCGGGCGGGCGGGCGGGCGGGCGTCGCTGGAGCGGGGGCGGCGTTGGGGAGGGGGCGGCGGGGCCGGGCGGCGTCGTCGTCTGATCGGCCAGGAAGCCTCGGGCGGTGCTCAATCCTTGCCGGGAGGCGCCCCCTGCAGGGCACGAGAGGTACAGCCCCGCCCTCCGCCCCGCCCCGTCCCGGGACCTTCGCAGACCCCTCCCACCCCCCCCACCCCCCAAATCCCATTCACAGGTCCCCCAGGCAGCCTGAACAGCCGCCCCCCCCACCGAGGAAGCTGCTTCACACGTGCTCTGGACGGACACGTGTCTAGGAGGACCCACGCGCTGCAACATCCCAACTCCATCCCCCGTTTTGACTCTCCCCCCCCCCCCAGTGGTGATCTCCTCTTTGTCCCCCATGACAAACCCCCTTCACCCCTGCTTTGGACGGAAGCCCCGGGCTCAGGGCAGCCTAAGGATCTGGGGATCTCCCATCCCAGCCAAGAGGATTCCAGGGGAAAGGATCTCCCCTCGGTCACCCATCCCTGCCCCAAGGATGCTGTTTCACACGTGTCCTTGTGGCCTTGGGCCCAAGGCAACTTAAGGAGCTGGAGAACTGCCTTCCCAACCAAACAGATCCCAGGATGAGGATCTCTTCTTGGTCCCCCATCCCGGCCCCGAGGAGGCTGCTTTGGACGGACCTAGGTATTGGAAGCCCTGGGCCCAATGCAGTCCGAGAACAGGTAGTCCTCGGCTTACAACAGTTCATTTAGTGACCAAAGTTACGATGGCCCTGAAAAAAAAGGACTTAGGACCATGTTTCACCCTTACGACCGTTGCAGCATCCCCGTGGTCGCAACACTCAAAATTCAGACGCTTGACAAGTGACTCATATTGATGACGGAGGCAGAGTCCCGGGATCACAACTGAAAGCAAACGGAGAAGCCAGATTCACTTAACAGCTGTGGAACTAACTTCACAGTAACTCGCTTAACGACTGTGGCAAGAAAAGTCACACAATGGGGTACGTGTGTCTCACTTAGCAATACAATTGGGGGTCAATTGTGGTCATAAGACGAGGACCTACCTGTAGCCGGGGATATGTCATCCAAGCCAAGTCGGTTGGAAACAGGTTGGTTTCTTCCTGCCTTCCTCTGGGCCGCTTTCGAATCCACCTCCTAGCTTCTACCCTGGGATTTCCTGGTGATGCCCCATCCGACTCCCAGGTGCATCCTTGCAATCTTCATCCAGCCAAGTAGGTTTTAGAGAGGATCTCCTCTTGGTCCCTCATCCCAGCACCAAGCTTGGTCTTTTTTCTGGCCCATTTGGTCAGCCAGGACATGCCAGTAGGTTTCCTACTTCCCAATGCCCCCATTATCCTGTATCCCTGGGATTTCCTGGTGGTGCCCCATCCAATTCCCAGCAACCTCCTTGTGTGAAATCCACACATCCACGGAGCTCCCTGCTTTTCACGCATGCTTTTGGGAGGGGGAAGCAAAGCTGGTTCGGCTCAGCTTGATTGAACCTCACCTCGGTCTTCCCAGCCAAGTCGACCCTGGCAAGGATCTCCTCTTGGTCTCCCATCCCAGCTCCGAGCTTTTCCTTTGTTCTTCCTGTTTGCTCAGACAGGAGATGCAGGTGAGTTTCCTCCTGCCTCTTTTCGGGCTGGAAAAAGGGGTGGGCTTCAGCAGGCCCCTTTTTAACTTCCCCTCCGAAGCCTGTACCCTGAGATTTCCTGGTGGTACCCCACCCGATTTCCAACCAAATCCTTGTATGAAATCAGCAGTTCCCTACCTCGCCCGGGGATGCTTCACATGTGCTTTGGCTGGAAGCCCTGGGGGCAAAATGATCCTGCCACAGCCCGCTGAAGCCAACCCCTTTTTCCCAGGGTGGGTTCTCTCTTCCCAACCAAATCTAACATCCCAGGGATTTCCTGATGGTGCCCCATCCCATCTCGCTCCCTTTTCTTCTCCGACCTGTTTCATCGATTTTCTTCCCATTTCAGAACCAGCCCTCTCCCTCAAAGAGACACCAGGGGGCGGCCTCCTGTCTTCTTCCTCTTGCTTTTGAGCCCATCCTCCTTGTCTGTACCCCTGGGATTTCCTGGTGGTGCCCCATCCAGTGTCCAACCGGCTGGTGTGAAATCAGTTCCTCCACTGAGAGATTCACAGGGAGGCTTCTTCTGCTTTGATTGGGGGGGGGGCATGGATGGGATTTTACTGCCTCTGTTGGGACCCTGATCTTGACCAGATATTGATGCATATTAAAAAAATACGTATTTTTTTTCAAGGATTGCCTAGGGCACGTAGGAAAGAAAAGTTAGTAAAATTAGATTTTCCCCTGCAAGCTCAGCGGCTGAACTTCATCCCAGGCAACCCAGATTCAACCTGCTTCGTTTTTTTGAGGTTCCCTAAAAATAAGCTCTGGGAGTTTTGGTGTCCTGAGAGATCCAAAGTTGAATTATCAGAACCATTTCCTGCGCAAACACACACATACAAGCTAACTTTACTTATTTAACACCCAAAATCCCTCAGACGGAATGCTTTAATAATGAAGGACTTCGACTCCCAGAATCCTCCAGCCGGGATGCTTTAAGAGGGAAGGACTTAAAATCTCAGAATTCCCCAGCCAGTATACTGGATTAACTGGGGAATTCTGGGAGTTGATATCCACAGTCCTTAAACCTGCTGATATTGTGAAACACCAGAACTGTATATTGTGCTTTTATTGACAGATGAATAAAAAATGAATAAAGGATTTTAAAGCCACGGATTAAATTAGTGCAAATTATTCAAGTTGCATTTAGTTCTGTTTTTAAAACATTTGCTTTTTTCCCTATGACTCCTGTAAATTTAGCCCCTCTTTTCCTAATGGGGGAAATGCAATAGAGATGATTTTGCAATAAATCTTTAAAAAGTTTTCAATTAAACCCGTTCCTATTGCAACATTTATGGGAGAAAACTTGGAACCCGTGGCCCAAATGACAACAAACGGCCAGCTCTGCAGGGTTTCCAAACAAGAAAGGCCGATGGAACTCCTAGAGACTTTTCCCAGCCTTTTCTCACTCCGCTCTAGCAAGGAAAGTTAACCCCTCGAGGATGGGCGGAGCCCAGGGGGCGGGACGTAGGACGCGATTGGATGCCGCTTTTCATCCGGCGCGACGCTATCTCGCCCGAGAGCGGATGCGGCGGAAAGTTGTTCGGCAGCGACACCTACCGGCAGGGGAGTGAGGAGAGCGTTGCGCATGCGCAGAAGACACCAAAAAAGGTAAATGCTTTTAAGGATGCGTGAAAAAGCCTTCTGCAACTCGACGACCGCGGGCGGCAAATCGTATTATTCCCGCAATGAGAGCATGATGGGAATTGTAGTCCGACAACCTGGCAGGCAGGGCTTAAAATTCCATATCCCAAGCAGAACTGGACTACAAAGCAGCTTCCACACACTTCTTCCGCAGGGATAGCCCCATATTCTTCTTGCTCCCCAAGAAAGATGGGGTCTCCATGTGCCCCCCTTTTTTTCTTCCCGTTTGCAAGGCTAGAAAGAGCAGGGGGCTGACTGTACGCTTAGGAAGCTAAGCAGGGTCTGCTCGGGTCACGATTTGCATGGGTGATAAGCTCATTCAGGGCTCCCCAAACTCTGTGGCTCATGGACCCTTGCTATAAAGGTATCAGCCTCGAATTTAACAAACTGAAGTGATTCACTTCACAACAGTGGCAAGGGTCATAAAACGGAACCCAATTCCCTTAATTGTCGCACTTAGCGGCAGACATTTGTGGCTCAATTATTGCCGTTAAGTCGAAGATTCCATGTATTTATTTATTAAATTTAGATAACCTGGAAGGTTATTTAGAGATTGGTCCAATTAGAGATTGGACAGCCATTTGTCACAAATTAGAGATGGTTTCCTGCTTAAGCAGAGGGCTGGATTAGATGACCTCCAAGCCCCCCTCTAACAGTGATTGTTATAAAGCAAGCAGAAAAATGATTGAAATTTAACATTATGCAAAAAAAAAAAAAAAAAAAGGCATCCTCGACTTAGGACCACAAGGGAGCCCAAATCTTCTGCTGATAAGCGAGACAGTCAAGTGAGTTGTCACATTTTACGACTTTCCTTGCATCGGTCCTTAAGTGAATCGCTGCAGTTGTTAGGTTAGTCACACCGTGGTTAAGTGAACCTAGCTTCCCTATTGATTTTGCTTGTCAGAAGGGAATCACACGACCTCGGGACACCGTGACCGTCATAAATGTGAATTGGCGACCGAGTGTCTGAATTTTGATCACAATGTAACGGTTGTTAAGTGTGAAGGAGTGTCATAAGTCACATTGTTGAGTTCCACTGCAGCATCGGTCAGTAAATGAACGATTTTTAAGTCGAGGACTACCGTTGTTCTCAATGTATGATGACTCGTTTAGTGCCCGTCCAAAGTTAAAATAGCACTGAAAAAACCAAAGACTTCGGAGAGTCTCCAAAAGTTTTATTGTGTCCACCAGGGGGCAGCAGCAAACTTGACTAATGGATGATTTTGAAATAATAATAAGTAATAATAAAAATAAGTAAGACTAAAAAATACAGCCAGCCATTGATCCCCTCAATGTTTGTCGGTAAGCGAGACAGCCTTGAAATGAGTTTTTCCCTCATTTGACGAGCTTTCCTGCCTCCGTTGTTCAGTGAATCTGGTGTCAGGATTCCAAGTAACGCCCCCAACGAAAGAAGACTCCAAGGCTTGAAGTTCCTCAAAGTTCCACTTTATTAGAGATGTCATATTGGCACATCTGGGAAAACCAAAATCTGAAAGCTTCCAGGTTTCCCCCGCCCAACAGAAACTCCAAGTCCCTGCCCAGCACCCACAAGTCCATTAGATGGTCCAATCCAAGCACCGTCCCCACTGCAGAGGCCTCTCAGCAGTTCCAGCCCTCCAGGTGCAGGGCAAGATGTCCTTGACTCTGAGAAAAGAATGTTAATATGACTACATATCACCCATGCTCCATACAATCCCCCCCTCCCAGCTTCCCACAGTAAGCAACGTGGCAGGCCTGAAGGCCCAACGCAAAAGATGGCTTCTTCCAGGCCTGACATCTGTCTTCCCCATAGACTCTCCTTGCCAAACATTCCCCGGTTCTCCTGGACTTACGACCGCTCACTCAGTGACAACGGCGGTGAAAAAAAAAAAAGCAACTTAGGACCGTGTTTCGCACTTACGACCATAACAGTGTCCCCCTAGTGATTGAAATTCCGACGCTTGGCAACCAATTCGTGTTTAAGACAGGCACAGTGTCCCACGAGTCACGTGATCCCTTTTGTGACCGTTTGACGAGCTAAGTCCACGGAGAAGCCAGATTCACTTAACGACCACGTGATTAAAGAGAACTACAGTGATTCACTTAGCAGCAAGACAGGTCACAAAATGGGACAAAACTCACTTAACAATATATTGGTTACAAATGAAAATTTGGGGCACTATTGTGATCGTAAGTCGAGGACTTCCTGTATAGTGGGCATGCTGCCCCGGTCCTTAAGTGTGATGACCGGCCGTTGTAACATCCAATTGTCATTAAACAAATTTTGGGGACAACTACAGTCGTAAGTCAAGGACCTGTAGAAATAATGACCCAACCGCTCTTATATACCGGTAGTCCTCGACTTACGACCACAATACAATCCAAAATTTCTGTTGCTAAGCGAGAGATGCTAATTGAATTGGGTCCCATTTTAAGAACTTTTCTGCCACTGTTGTTAAATGAATCCCTGCACTGGTTAAAAAAACATGGTTGTTAAGTGAATCCGGATTCCCCATTGTCAGGTTGCAATGGGGGGAATCATGTGACTCATCACGTGACTCCTGGGAACCGTCATAAAGAGGAATCAATTGCCAAGCCTCTGAATTTTGAACATGCACCCCACGGTCGTTAAGTATGACAAACAGCCGATAAAGTCACTTTCTCCAAGGATGTAGTTAACTTTAAAAAAAGGTCACTCAATGAACTGTTGTAAGTCGAGGACTAACTCTACAAAGTTGGGAGCAAGGATGGGTAATCCTCAATTTATGACTTTGGCCCGGTCTACCCAATGCGAAGAGGAAACATGCCAGCAGATGCGACCCTCAATGAAATTGATTTTAACACCCCTGGTATAGGGGTGCTCCTGCTTGAGTAGGTGGGGTGGACTAGAGGATCTCCAAGGTACCTTCCAGTTCCATTCTGATTGACTTCCAAGCCCACCACACCTGTTATCGGGTTTGTGGAGGGCGAGTTGTGATGTTGTCTCCCCCTTCTCAAAACCACACAATAAAAGAAGTCAGGATACCCACAAGGTGGGTGGGTGGGAGAGAGCCCCTCCTGACTTGGAATGTAGAGGAGGAGGAGGAGGAGGAGGAGGGGGAAGGGAGATGAGAGGGCAAAAATGGGAAATGAAGGACAGGTAAGCCCTCAACTAACAACAGTTCATTTAGTGACCATTCAGTTACGACAGCTTGAAAAAAGCAACTTACGACTGTTTTTCACACTTATGACCGACGCAGCATCTTCCACGGTCCCGTGATTTGAATGTTTGGCAACTGGTTCATATTTATGACGGTTGCAATGTCCTGGGTGTCGTGTGATCCCCTTTTGTGACATTTTAATGAGCAAAAATCCATGGGGAAAACCAGATTCGCTTAACGACCGGGTTGCTAATTTAACAACGGCAGTGATTCCGGAATTTGGCAGGAAAATTCGTATAAGGGGCCGAAACTCACTTAACAATTGTTATCGTTTAGCAAGATAAATTCCAGGCTCATTTGAGGTCGTAAAGTCGAGGACTAAACTGTACCTTTCCTTCAGAACAAAATCTGCAAAATTTCTATTACCCATCCGTTTTCTCTCCTGGAACTTGCGTTTTTTGGTTTTTTTTTAACATTTAGCAGACTGTTTGGATGCTCCCAAAAAACAAATAATAAACCCTTGTTAACAGTTTGAAATGCTATTTTATTAGAAACCATGCAATCTTTAATAGATATATTTATATATATAAAACAATCACGAGCGTAAGAATTCTCGGTGGGAAGATGCAAACTGTAGGCTATTTGGAAGAGCCTCTGAAGGAGCATCTTGACGCCGGGGTAGTGGGAAAGAGAATAAGGTTATTTTTTTAATATTATTTTTACACAGTTCCTGTCCAATGCCTTCCAACGTAAAACCCTCTCCCCCCCCCCAAAGCCTGAAGTACCCCCTTCTTAGACTCTCATCACAGGTCGTTTTAAAACTTTTATTTACAACTCTGTTTAGTGTCGTTTGCAGTGTGGAAGACGGAACACGGACGAGGATCTCCCCGTGAGACTCAAAAGCCAGAAGGACCCCGATTCCATCCTGCACAGCCCAACGTTTTCGGACCCTCAAACACTTTCCCTGTCCCCCTGCCCGATTTCCTCGCACACATTCCAGCATATTTCAACGTCCCTCGGTGGTCGCAAAATCTCCAGAATGGATTCCCCCGTACGGTACAGACTGCTCAGTGTTTGATTTTTTGGGGGGGAAACCACCTGCAAAGGCAGGGGTCTCTCAAAGGGGAACCCACCCGATATTTGTGCAGGAGTGGCTGACTTTCAATGCCCATCTTGAAGCTTTTGTCTGCAGCATGTTGGTGCAAAGACCCAGCTCTACATCGCCTATTTTCTCGTACACACTCACTCGCCTGTCCACTTTCATCTCCACTATCCCTGTCGCCCCCGGGGGAGGGAGGGGGGGCTTTGAGTCCCTTGGCTCCGTCGTTCTCCAAATATTTTGAAACACACACGCAAAAGAACCACCACACCAAAGAAAAGGGGAAAAAAAAAAAGAGAAAAAGAAAACAAAAACAGAACACGGTTTAAAATGGCAGGATATGTGGATAACAAAGCCAACAGTGCTGCAATAGCAGATAGATAATGGGTTTTTTGTTTTTTTTAAAAAAGTCTCCTATGGCAAAGGGAAGGGCGGTGGGGACCAGCAGGGAGGGAAGCATGAGCCAGCGGGGGAAAGCCACAAGGACCACTGCTCGGCACAGCCACACCGCTCAGTTGGGGCGCAAGGGGAAGAAGAACGAAAAAATTAAAAATTACGGCATTGTTTGCGGGGTACGCTAATGAGCATGACATTATGTGTAACAGGTCAGCGCTAAACGGGGTGCAAAGGAGATCTATGGGGTGAGAGGAAGTCGGAAAGAGAAGGGAAGAAAACTTGCCCCCGTTAACTCTCATCGGCCTTTGAACCCTTTCTCGGTGTCTCGAACCGGGTTTCCGAGAAATTTATTTGCAATTTGCACTTTGATCCTGGCACCCAAATAAGCAAGAATTGAAATGAGATCTGGGAGGCCAGAGATGAGCAAGATCCCCTGCCCGAAAGGTCATCCCATCCCATCTGAGTCCAAGACTCGTACAAAGGATCAACGGACAAACCACTTACTGAAGCCTGGGCAGGTGGACGGCACCGGATTAAGGGAGGCAAGCTGAGGTTCTGGGGGATATTTGGGGTCTGGGATAAGGTACAGGGCGGGAAAGCGAGTCACAAGCCTGGCCGAGAGAGCGCGGCAGAGGTGTCTTCTGCAAGGGGAGCCCGCCAGGGCAGCCGTGGGGGCAAGGAGGATACGGCGGCGGCGGTGATGGTGGTGCCCAGGCTCTCGCTGACAGAAGTGCTCAGTGGTGGGGAGGTGGAGGGGCTGCCGGCGCAGACCGCGAAATCCGCCCCGTGGTCCGTGCGAGCCTTCGCGTTCTCACGGAAGGTCAGCTTGTGGGATTCAATCTGCAGCGACACATTGGGGGGACGGTAAAAAGGGGGGGGGAGAGACAAGGGACGGAAGGCGATACCAGAATGTCAGCATTAAAGGCCTGGAAAATAAAAGGCAATTGATTGCATTAACAACATTAGCAGAAGACAACATCACCCGCAAGCAGTCATTCAGGGTTTATTTCCCTCCCTTCCCTCCGAGCCCTGGAAAAAAAAAAAAAAACACCAGAATTCAATGGCTCTCCCAGACCCGCTACCTCCTCTAGGGCCGCCAGTTTCCCTGGGCACTTACTTGTCTCTTGTATGTGAGTGTCGAAGCACTGAATTTCCCTTTGGTCACCACTGTCCTGCGCGGGCGCGATCGGCCCTGCGCCATTCTCCTGCGGGGCACTGCTGCCCGATGGGGGCGCTCCGTTTTCTGGGGCTGCCTCCTTGCCCCCCTCAGTCTAGAAGGAAACAGTGGGGCGGGGGGGACAATGAAGGGTCACTACACACAGGGAAGGGGGATGGGATGTACGGGAGGACGGCTGGGAGGAAGAGGGTCCCGCTCTCTCTGGAGGGAACGAACTGACAGCGGAATGGGACAACTTGCCGCAGCCATCATGGCAAACCCACTGAGGCTATTTTGCCACGGCCAGCTAGGTCAGCTCTCCTCAAGACAGAACACCGCTGTCGCCGCAGGACAATTCTACCTGGGATAATATGATGTCATCCGCCAATGTTTCTTTTGTCAGCCATCTTTGATTACAGGGCTGCCACAGTGGGAACGGGAGAGTAGCATAACAACGTTCTTTCACATGAGATCGAGGTTGGGCTAGAGGGGAGGGAAGCAAGTTTGGCGGCCGCTGAGACAGGGGATTGATTGGGCCATGGGATGTGAATGTCACCGGACAGGGCAGGGTGTGAGTTTTAGTGTGGGTGGGGGAAAACACGGGATTTCAGATTCGGCTTTTCCCCAGATGTGCCAATATGACTTCCCTAATTAAATCTTACTTTAATGGAGTTCTGAATTGCAATGAGGAGTTAGTTGGAACGCTGACATCTTTGACATTTTGTCCATGGACAAAAAACAGAAATAATGTTGAGGAAACAGCGGCGGATAATATTTGTCAAGTTATCCCGCATGGAATTGTCCCGGCGCGAGTTGGCCATGGCGACATGGCCACGACAGATTGGCCCCACCGTGATGGCTATAGCGAGTTGGCTGCGATCAGCTGTCCTAGACAGAGAGGCTTCAACACGAATGTTCCGAGAAGATCGTCGTTTAGTCTGGGGCGAAACTGATCCCTTTCGCTTCAATCTCATCCAGGCTCGTTTCTCCTGATCAGCTCCTCACCTCCTCTGTCCTGCATCCCAGCCCATATATTGTACTCTTCTGCAATCTCGGGGACTGGGTTGGCTGTGAAGTGGAGACGTGAGAACACGGTGGCATGTGGGGAACGGCGATGGAGGGACGACAGACACAGGCGATTGTTGAGAAGGATGCTGGGAGGGGACCTGTCCTGTCCCTCCCCCACTCAAAGACTTTTCTGAAGGCTCAAGACAGGCACATTAGGAGGAATTAAAGCTACCCAGGATGCAACTCCGACTGTTTAGATCAGGGGTCTTCAAACTTGCAGCTTTAAGACTGTGCTATGCTGGCTGGAGAATTCTGGGAGTTGAAGTCCACAAGTCTTAAAGCTGCCAAATTTGAAGACTTCTGCTCTAGACGCCCGTGAGAGGGACTTTTAGAGATGTTAACTCTCTCTGTTGTCGAGGAACTCGACTGGTCTTTGTAGCAGTCATCAAGGATTGAAGACAACCTTAAGGCAATCCTCGACTTACGGCCACAATTGGGAGCAGAATTTTGTTCGCTAAACAATATGGACATTAAGTGAATCATCACATGACTGGGACCATTTTTACTGTGGCTGCGATCGTTAAATGAATCCCGTAGTTGTTAAGTGAACTACCTGGCTGTTAAGTGAATCACATGGTCATTAAGCGAATCTGTCTTCCCGGATTGACTTTGCTTATCGGAAGTCAGCTGGGAAGGTCGCAAGTTACAACCTGTCGTAAATGGATTGGGTGGCCAAGTCGCCCAATTGCGATTAAGTGACTACGGGGGAGCGGCTGTGACGGTCGTAACTTTGGGGATGGGTCGTACGCTACTTTTTCCAAGGCCGTCATCCCTGTTGATCGACCGATTGAATTGATCGGTCGCCCATCTCGTAACGAAACAAAACCGTTATTAAACAAAGGTCCATGGAACCTCTCGGTTACCCGAGTCACGATTGTCCCAAAGGTGCTTAAAAAAAAAAAAAAGGAAAAAAAGAGGCAGCTGGACATTCTTTGTTTTTCTTTGAAGACATTTTGCTTGTCCTCCAAGAAGCTTCTTCAGCTTCTGACTGGATGGTGGGGATTTATACTCCTTGCAGACAGCTGGTCATTTGCATCCTGCTTTTGGTGGTTTGCCGGTGAGCCTTCTTGGCACTGCTGAACATCCTGCAGAAAACACAGCTCCACAACACCGTCCTCCCAGCAGCGCCAAGAAGGTTACACACCTGCCCTCACTCCTCAGGTGGTGCTCTGCCCCAGCTACGGACCCCAAAGAACGCAGCACACACCAAATCTATACAAAGCTTATTTTACTCAAATAACTCAGTCTTTTTCAAAACAAAGGCTGTTAATAAACTTCCTTAACAGCCTACAAGAATTCTAAGATAAGGTAATCACAGTCTTACTAGAGTTGGCAGAAAGCCCAGAAGCAATTTTGCAAAGAATCCAGACGCGAAGGAGAGTGAACTAAAGTTGTTCCCTACAGCTTGCTGCAATCGGCATTCCTCCTTAAATAGGCTAAGGGAGTGGCCAATTAGCCCCAAGCCTTACTTTCGAGGAGACCTCCTCCTGAGGAGCCACTCCTGCCTTTTGGCAGCTCTGTGCGCTCGTGCATTAAGAGGCTCCTCCTCTTCGTCCTCTTCACTTAAGGGAGCTTCTGGAGGTTCTGACGGCCCTGGCTGAATCCCTGCCTCTGGCACCACATCTTCTCCAGCCTCCTCACTGTCGGACTCGAGCGCCAGCTGCACAGGTTGCTGGCGCAGCATCACACCAGCCTCCTCGCTGTCTGAATCAGCTACAATTTGCACAGGCCACTGACATGCCACAACAGGTGGCCCCAAGGACACCGACAAACCTCCAAGTAGCCTCAACGCTTCTCTAAAAAAGAATGCAAATGACCAGCAAGGAGTATTAATCCTTCCGTTCCACACCATCCATTCAGAAGCCGAAGAAGCTTCTCGGAGGAGAAGCGAAAGGTCGTCAAAGAAAAATCAAGGAAGTCCAGTCGCCTCTTAAAGAAAAAAAGCAAAAAAAAAAAGCACCTTCGGAACAGTTATTAAACGCACGGTCGCAAGTCAAGGACTACCCCTTTAGGAGATGTTGCAGAGACGTCTCTTCTCTGGTGGAGAGATAGAACGGGAGTGGGCAGAGGTCCTGCTCATGCCCCCACAGGATGACGACGCGCCAAACGGAGATGGACCATGTGGAAGGCTGCCTGTCAACTCCTCCTCCTCTCTGCTCACATCATGGCTACCAAGAGGAAGAACAGATGTGAGCAGAGGAAGCTGGAGAACATCACACAAGATCTCCCTCCTCGGTTCTTCCTGCTCTGCTACTCGTTACCCAGCCTCCCTGAGGGCCCACCATATTATTAACAAGTCCTCAGTTTCCACCTAGTGTGCTCTAGAGATTTGATTCAACAGGCCACTAAGAACTTCGTTCACGGTGAGGAACCTCAACGAGGGTAGGCCTCAAGTGTACCTTCACAGTGCCTCCAGCTGGCACATGCCCGACATTGTCCAGAGAGCCCACCTTAGCTTGGGCCTTCTCCTTGAAGTTCAACTTCTGGTTCTCGATCTTCACGTCTCCTCCGCCTGAAAGAAAAGAGGGAAACGTAATTTTCACCAGAGGTCCATCGTCCTGACCACAACAACTTGGTGAACAGCCTTGTTACCAACCACCAACTCAGATCGCTCTGCTTGGGGCAGGGTTGATGGGTGAGTGGAGTGGTGTGGTGGCCTAGAGGCGGAACTCTCGCCTCAAAATCAGGAGGCTGTGAGTTCGATCCTAGGTAGAGGCAGATATTTCTCTCTCTGGGCACTCTTGAGAATGTATCTGCTGAACAAAACTCCTCATTGGCGACAGGGAAGGGCATCCGGCCATTAAAAAACACTCTGCTAGCTCCATTCAGTTGCCCAGACTCCACCCCACAAGGGATTATGGGGTTGTTAAAAGGAGATGATGATGAGGGATGATTGGTGAGTGGTCCGTGAGGAACCTCTGGAGGGAAGTCCCATCCCATCATTAACGGCTTCTCTGGGGGGGGGGGGGGGTCCAAGTAGGATCTCCGCCAACGTTCGATCTGTTGGTTGAAGGAGATCACCAGACAAAGCCACCTGAATTCTCCATGCCCTTATCTTTAAGAATACAACTTACAACTACCAGAATTTTCATCGTAAGTCATTACGGTCCCCAAGATCTGATTTGGCAACCCTTTCTACCATGGTCGCTAAGTGAATCACCGGTTGTTCAGTGAATGCCAGGGTTTCAGGTGCGAAATCAGGAAAAAAAAAACCAATGGTTGCGAGTCATAAACTGACGATTGCAGGGCACACTACAATACAAGCCAGTGGCCAAGGGCCAAGGGCATGAATTGTGATCATGTGACTTGGTCAGGAAGTGGTCATAAGTGCGAGGACCAACTGTAAGTGCGAGGACCAGCCTCTTTGCCGTATACTCGAGACGTATACTCATTAGATCTCACCAAGTCCTTCTGATGCTACAGATTGGTTGTGATCCAACAGACAGATCCTGGAGGTATCTAAGATAGGATCTGACCATTTATTGATGTGTCTTCTTCTAGGACACATCGGCTTGGGTTGGCTCTTCAAGGTAGGCCAGGTTCAAGAAACAGAGACCACGTTGCTACCTGGCTGCAACAAGAAAGGGCAGGGTCATCACTTCTGCCTTGGTGGCTCTTTTGACACCTTCTCCAAGATCAACCATAAAGTCCTCTGAAGCTTCAACCAGTCCTTCTGAGAGATCATCTACCTCCAACCCAAGGCTCTGGAGCTGCAGATCTTCTTTCCAGTGGATGTCTTTTGGACTCTCCTTTGCTCAAAGATCTGCTCCCAAGATCCTGTCCCTCTGGATTTATGCTCTTGGGAGATTAAAGTTGGAGGATAGCACCATGACCTGCTTAGAAGCTTCCCAGAAGACCTCTAGGCCCAATGTAGAAGGAGCAGGATTCTGGGTTGAAGGCCCACACTGTTCTCCTCAATGTCTCTCACTCAGCCTCCATATTCACCACCCTAGGTTGATGCTCAAGTGAAAGCCAAACCCATCAAGTAGCCCACCTCCCTTGGTGGCCACCTATTTCTCACCTGGCTTATGCTTGATGTTGGTCTTGGAACCGCACTTGGAAGACACCTTAGAAAGGTCAATTTTCTTGTTCTGGATCTGCACCTACGGAAGAGGAGAAGGAAAGAAAGGGACAACTGAGGGAGAAGCAAGTCCAGGTCTTTCCAAAAGTTCTGCAGACATTTCCAGGGGCCAAGAGTCCCAGATGTTCTCCTCCCACCAGGTCCAAGCTAACGAAGCTGTTCTTCCAGGAACTTGCAAGACACTGGGATCTCCTGCAGCACGGAAACGGGGTTGGCGAGAAGGACCTTTCAAGAGTCCTAAAATGTGAGCAGACTGCCATAAAAAGAGAGTTGGGAGAAGACCTATCCAACGAGAACGGACTTGGCTAGCAAGGCCACCCATCCCAACAGCGCCGATCTTTGGACGACGGTCTAGAAATCTCCGACTCCAGAATAGATGTGCTCAGAATATATTTCATGCAAGGGGAAGACCCTCTGCATAATTTATTCCAAAGTGGTGATGGGGTGGGATAAGGACAGAAGGAGAAGGAGAGAAGCTGGAGAGAAGAGGATAGGACCAGATGTAGGACCTCTGGGGGTTTCGAGCTCTTAGAAGATGGGGGAAAGGGCTGAATTCTAAACACCCCGTCCCACACACCCCCCAGGAAGCTTGAGCGTCAAGTCTTCTCCAATCTTCTCCAGATGTTTCAAGCACCCTCAGGGACCAGCAAGAAATAGGAGACGTTTGGTTACGCAATCCCAACTGCCATTTGGTCTCCTTGCAGGACCAAAAGAACACAAAACCAGAAAGCTGGAAAGAACAATAAAATCCATTGTTTCCGTTGCCGCTAACACCCAAGAGATGTGTTTCCTACATCAATACAACGCAACACACCCCTCTGTGGCCTGGAGGAGAGAGATTCAGGACTCCCTATCCTACTTCTCAAGTCAACCACCTTAGTTGCCCCAGGAAGTTCATGAACATTGGAGATGTTCTTCAGGAGATCAAAGGGACACATCTGGAGTTGGGCTAAGATGGGAGGGGGTTTTTTTAGGGTCTGCCCATCTCAAAAGGGTAGACAGTCCGAAGCCCGAGAACCACTATGTCCCATTCTTTGGGTGGGTGCACATGGGTGGGTGATTTGCAGAATCGGTAGAAGAGAATATTTGAAGCTCAGGGTTAAATTGTGGGGTCCTTGGTGGTTTTCTTGCAGATGTCTCGTGACCCAGTTAGGATACATCATCAGTTGTAGAAGGGAGCTGCGTTTGTAGAGAGGAGGAGGAGGAGGAGGAGGAGAACTATGGGGATCCTTGGTGCCCTCTGAGCTTGGTGATTTTCTTGCAGATGTTTCATGACCCAACTAAGTAACAATGCTATAAACAGAGAACAACACCCCCTTCCCTCCTAGCACTGATGATGTTCCCTAGTTGGGTCACGAAAGGTCTTCAAGAAAACCACCAACCTCAGAGAACACCAAAGACCTTATGACTTAAAAGAATCACGATGCGTGTGCCCCAAGAGATAATGGTTCTCCAAAAAGTCAAACTCCCCTATGTTGGGAGAAGCGGTGACCTTCGGATAGCGCGAGAACCTCAAAATGGAGAAGCTGGGACAGCCATCACTCCCCCCAAAATCGCAGGAAGCCCCTGTGACACCGGAGAAAGACCATCATGTTTGAAGAACATAGAACGATAGGGTCAGAAGGGACCCTGGAAGTCTTCTAGCCCAACCCCTTGCTCACGTAGAAGACTCTATACCCGTGATGGTGGACCTATGGTACGAGTGCCAGAAGTAGCATGCAGAGCCTTCTCTGTGGGAAAATGCGCCGTTTCCAGCTGCTTTTCTGGTTTCCGGCACATGTGCGCTGGCCAGCTGGTCTTCGCACACACTGGATCACCGGAAACCCGAATGCCAGCTGGCCGCCACGCGCATATGCCGAAAAGGTTTGCCATCAGTGCTCTATACGATTCCGGATAAATGATTGTCCAATCTTTTCTTGAAAACCTCAGCGATGGAGCACCCCACAATTTCCCGATACAAATTGTTCCACTGATTAATTGTCCTCACTGTCAGGAAATTCTCCCTTAGTTCTAGGTTGCTTCTCTCCTTGATTAGTTCCTAGATACTTATGCTACCTGTTGACTCTGCGGAGCTGGCAGCGGAGTCGGACAGTGAGGAGGCCGGGGAGGAACATGGGCCAGTCCTGGAGTTTGGGGAAGGCTCGGACGAGGGCTCTGCGTCAGAGGCAGAGATGGGGCCATCTGGGTTCTGCCTCCGGAGCCTCCAGAATTGGACATCAGAGAGGCAGAGGAACAGGAGGAGCCAGTTCCCAGTGCGCGCATGCACAGAGCTGCCAGAAGGCAAGAACAGTTAAAACAAAAGGGACGACTTGGGAGTAAGGCTTGGAGATGATTGGCCCCTCCCATAAGACATTATCTTTTTAATTGTATTTTAACGTTTGTAGTTTATGTTTTTATTTGGCTGTTCACCGCCCTGAGTCCTCAGGGAGAAGGGCGGTATACAAATTTAAAAATAAATAAATAAATAAATAAATAAATAAATAAATAAATAAATAAAGGAGGAGCAAAGGCACGTGAGCCTTTGCAGGAAGCAACTTTGTTCGTTCTGGTTGGTTTAAAGTCTGAAGCTCCGTTTTGACTCTGTGCTCCGCGTGGCCTTGCAAAGCTAATTGCCAATGAGATCTTTGGCAGCGTGTCAAGGGAGATAAAGGTGGGTGCTTATCAGCCTTATCCCGAAGGACTGTGGCAGACTTCTTGTCAGACTCTTTAGCAACTCTTTGTGACTCATTATGGGCTGTGAATGAACAATAATTCACAGCCGTTGAAATAAAAAGAGGGTTTTTGGGACTAATCATGTGCTTTTTACCGTCTCAGGAAGTCTAGGTCAGGACACTACCCTCAGTGCTTTGGAGAATAGGTTGACCCCTTCTTCTCTGTGACAGCCCCTCAAGTACTGGAAGATGCTACCATGTCACCCCCTAGTCCTTCTCATCGCTAGACTAGGCAAGTTTCCACAACCATCCATCATACACTTCAGCCTCCAGTCCCTTGATCATCTTTGTTGCTCTTCAGCAAAGTGGGTTTCTCTCTTCATCCACCCTCTCCATCTCTCAGCAGATCATGGTTCTCCAACAGTCAAAACTCTCATATTTTGGGAGAAGGGGTGACCTGTTGGTAGCAGGAGAACCTCAGAGACAGATGACGTTGGAAGAGCCATTTTCTTCCCCAAGAGTTGAGTTGGCAGGACCAAGGTCCTAGACCTAAAAGGTCCTATGACACTGGAAGAAGGTGGAAACATCAAGTCACTTGACCAAGAAAGTCCTATGAACCTGGATGAATGTAGAAACTCCATAACATCAAAACTCACTTGGCCAAGGACGTCTTATGACACTCAAAGAAGGTGGAAACTCCATAATATTAAAGTCACTTGGCCAAGGACGTCCTATGACACTGGGAGAAGGTAGAAACTCCATAACATCAAAAGTCACTTGGCCAAGGACGTCCTATGACACTGGGAGAAGGTAGAAACTCCATAACATCAAAAGTCACTTGGCCAAGGACGTCCTATGACACTGGGAGAAGGTAGAAACTCCATAACATCAAAAGTCACTTGGCCAAGGACGTCCTATGACACTGGGAGAAGGTAGAAACTCCATAACATCAAAAGTCACTTGGCCAAGGACGTCCTATGACACTGGGAGAAGGTAGAAACTCCATAACATCAAAAGTCACTTGGCCAAGGACGTCCTGACACTGGGAGAAGGTAGAAACTCCATAACATCAAAAGTCACTTGGCCAAGGACGTCCTATGACACTGGGAGAAGGTAGAAACTCCATAACATCAAAAGTCACTTGGCCAAGGACGTCCTATGACACTGGGAGAAGGTAGAAACTCCATAACATCAAAAGTCACTTGGCCAAACCTAGTGATTCTACTCACATTGGTACAGCCCCGGCTGGGCTTTGGGTTGGTCGATGGCTGGGTTTTGTTGCCTGAAGCTGGTTTGGGGAGATTTTGGACCTGAAAACAATAGATACTTTACTCTGTGAGCTGAGCAGTTGGACAGACTGATTGGCGGATGACGGAGAAGGAAGGAAAGAAGGAAGGAAGGACAGTGGGAGGAGAAGAAAAAGGAAGATCGTCAAAGGAACTTCCTGGAGGAGACAGAACAAGACCATTCAACGGAAGGAACGAAAGGATTTTGCACATAAATCTGGAGATCGTCTGGAATTGATCGGCAATTATGATTATTATTTTTCGGAGAAGGGGAAGAAGTCCTAGAGATAGACAGACAGAAAGAAAAAAGGATAGCAAAATTTGTCAAATCAGGTCGAAAGTACAAAAAAACCCAACAATTTATACAGACATGTTTGGGAGCAGCAGACAACCCCTGGAATGGTGGTTAAAAGAAGTTCCAGGCATCATGGTACCAGGGAAGGAGGAACCTTTGGGGAGCTACCAAACGTGAAGGTAGATGCTGGACCTTGAAGGAGGCCTCTTGAAGATGGGTGGACTTCCAGAATTCCCCAGCCGGCAATGTCCACACATCTGAAAAGGGACCGGGTTTCATCCGGATTGAGGGGCCGGTCACAGATTACGTGCATCTTCTGGTTCTTCTTCTGGCTTTCAGAGAAGTTCCTCCTCTGGAGAGCACTGAAGAGATGAGCGAGGCAGTGCGGCTCAACTTTGGCCACTGGAAGATCGGTGGACTTCAACTCAAAAGAATTCAAGGTCAACTTCATCCATCCCATCTATGCTGTTGTGAACCATCCAGAGACAATCAGGTGAGATGGGCGATGTGGGATGGATGGATGGATGGTCTGAGGATCGAACAATCGAGCTGTCTGTCTGTCTATCATTTATCTATCATTCTGTTGTCTATATCAGGGGTCTCCAACCTTGGCAACTTTAAGACTTATGGATTTCAACTGGCTGAGGAATTCTGGGAGTTGAAGTCCACAAGTCTTAAAGTTGCCAAGGTTAGAGACCTCTGGTCTATATCATCTGTCTATCTAAATGTATGTATGTATGTATGTATGTATGTATGTATGTATGTATGTATGTACCTACCTACCTACCTACCTACCTACCTACCTACCTACCTACCTACCTATCATTCTATGGTCTATATCTATATATTATCTCTGTCACTCTCACGCTCTCTCATTCTATCTATCTATCTATCTATCTATCTATCTATCTATCTATCTATCTATCATTCTATCGTCTATATCTATATATCATCTCTCTGTCGCTCTGTCTCTCTCTATCTATATCCATCCATCTTTATCTGTCTGTCTGTCTGTCCATCTTTCTATGATCTCTCTATTTTCCAGCCATCGTTTATCTAGTATCTCTCGCAGCATTGGCCAGGGAATTCTGGGAGTTGAAGTCCTTAGATCTTCAAGCGGCCAACTTTGGAAAAGACCGACTGAGGGGATGAAGCTATGGCATATACTGTATGTCATCTGCTCAGAACGAAGAGACCACACTTTGGAGGTGAACTCAAGGCCCAACTGGAGAAGGGAGAAATCCTCCTCCCATGGGAGTCTTCTTCTCAGGGGTATCCATTCCAGTTGGCAGGAGATCCTGGTTGGACTCCCCCAACTTGTAAAACATAGACCTTCAAGAGGTCAGTAGCTTCCTTTGCTATTGTCCGTGTGACATGTCAAAGAATTGGAAAAGGAGCTTCATTGAAATGAACCAGATCTGGCTCTGATCCTGGTGAACCAGGTGGGATCTCAAGATCTTTGGTGGACGTCAATAAGGGCTCCTCTCCAGAGAAGCCCCATTGTGGAACCAAATTCTCCAGGGCACAGAAGTGGTGGGATACCCAGAACACAATTTAGTTCTCCTGACCTTGGTGGGCTTCTACAACAAGGTAGACTCTCAAAAGTCCACAATTCGTGGTTTGATTGACTCCTTACTCCTTGCTCAGTGGCTTAAGGCAGGCAGCCTCCTCTTTCACCATGCCTGCCCCCTCAGATTCTCCCAAGTCACGCCTCCCTTCTAAAACACAAACCAGCCTTGAGAAAACAGCGACATTCCCTACTTAGGCACCCCGAGGTGATCTTCTCCTTGCAGACCCCTGCTGTCACACACACACACACACACCTATGTGTGTGTGTAGTGGTAGGTATGCTGTACGTACCTACCACCTATACGTGTATCATCTATCATCCATCCATCTCTCTGTCCATCATCTCTCCCTCATCTCTCTCTCTTTCTCTCCCTCCTTTTTCACTCAATTCCTAGGTAGCCTTCACCCTTTCTAGAAAAATCCCCACACAAAACCTCAAAGTTTTCAGCTTGGTCCTGATCGTAACCTACCCAAATCCAGATGTCGGTCCTTCCCTCCCCCTCCCCCCCGGAGATACTCGGGGGATGGGGGGCAAAGATTTACTTCCCCCCCACTTCCCCAGTAAATACACACACACACACACATACACACACACAGATATACATACACAGGTAGGACAACTCCAGAGTCAAAATGAGTACATCGAAGAAGAGGAAGAGGAGGAGGAGGAAGAAGAGTTAGTCAGGAGGAAGAAGAAGAAGACAACTGCCCTGAGGTCCTGATGTACTTACATTCCCACCTCCAGGGACATGCTTAATATTGTCCTTGGATCCACATTTGGACTGGACGTGGCTGTAGTTCGCTTTTTTGGAGAGTATCTGGACCTGGAGTGTCAACAGAGATGGAGAGAAGGACACAAAGGGAAAAGGACTGGTTAGGTTTATCTCTCTCTCTCTCTCTTCCTCTCTCTCTCTCTTCCACTGACTCTCTTTCTCTCTCTCTTCCACTCTCTCTCCCTCTCTCGTCTTTTTCTCTTTCTCTCTTCCTCTCTCTCTTTCTTCCTCTTTCTCTCCCCCACTTTTTCTCTCCCTTACTCTTTCTGTCTCTTCTCCTCTCTCACTCCCTCTTCCTTTTTTCTCTCCCTTTCTTTTCCTCCCTTTCTCTTCCTCTTCCTCTCTACCTCTTCCTCTCTCTGTCTTTTTCTCTTTCTCTTCCTAGCTCTTCCTCTGTCTTTCTCTTTTCTCTCTCTCTCTTCCTCGTCTCTTTGTCTCTCTTTCTACCTCTTCCTCCCTCCCTCTCTTTTTCTCTCTCCCTCTGTCTCTTTCTCTCTCTTTCTCCCTCTCTCTCTCTCCCTCTCTCTCTCTCTTTCTCTCTCTTCCTCTCTTTTTCTCTCTTTTTCTCTCTGGGAATCACACGACAATCACACAAGGGACAAGACAGACAAGAGCGCAAGCGGTGTTAGCCACACCATCCAAACGACTCCAAGGGTTAGGGAGGACCAGACACGGACAGGGAAGAGGAGGAGACAGAGGAAGGAGAAAATGAAAAGGAGGCAGGAAGGAAGAGAGGAAAAAAATAAAATGGAAAAAAGGAGGAGAAGGAAGAGGAGGAGACAGAGGAAGGAGAGAAAAAATGAAGGAGCCACGAACTCAGCAAAGACATGATGGTGAAGGAGGAGGAGGAAGAGATGGAGGAGGAGGAGAAAAAAATCTGAAGGAGTCAGGAAGGAAACCTGGAGGAGGGGGATGGGGAGGAGGAGAAGGAAAAGAAGAGAAAAAAACAAAGAAGCCATGGACTCAGAGAAGGAAAGATGGAGGAGAAGGAGAAAGAAAGAGGAGAAGAGAAGGAATCAAAGACTCGGCAAAGGAAAGGAGGAAGAGAGGAAGAACAGGAGAGATAGGAAGGAGAAAAGAAAAAATGAAGGAGTCAGAGACTCAGTGAAGGAAATCAGGAGGATAAGGAAGAGGAGGAGGAGGAGACAGAAGAAAAAGAAGAGAAAGGATGAAGGAGCCACACAATGAAGGAATATGGGCAAGGAAGAGGAGGAAGAGAAGAGGAGGAGAAGGAAGAGGAGGAGAAGAGTAGGGTCATGGACTCAGCAATGGAGAAGAGGAGGGGGGAGAGAGGAAGGAAGAGAAAAAAGAAGGAGCCACGAACTCAGTGAAGGAGAGGAGGAGGAGGAGAAGGGAGAGAAAGAAGAGGAGACAAAGGAAGCAGAAGAAGAAAAAAGAAGGAGTCGGAATCAGTGAAGGAAACCAGGAGGAGGAAGAGGAAGAGACAGAAGGAGGCAAAAAGAGAAAAAATGAAGGAGCCGCACACTGAAGGAATGTGGGTAAGGAAGAGGAGGAAGAAAAGGAAGGGGAGGAGGAGGAAGAGGAGAAGAGAAGGAGTCATAGACTTAGCGAAGGAAAGGAGAAAGGGGGAGGAGGAGACAGAGGAAGGAGAAGAAGAGAAAAAAACGAAGGTGCCACGGACTCAGCGAAGGAAAAGAGGATTGGTTAAAAGCAGCACGTCCTGCAAAGCAGCTCACTCAGTGCCCCTCCTCCCTGAAGGGGGTCTGGCTCTCTGTAAAAGGCCTCCCCTCCCCCTCCCCAAGGGAGGGGATCCTTGAGAAATTCTTGGGAAAGGAATCAACTCTCCTGCCAAGGGATTTGGGTGGATTTCAGGAGCTGGTGATTTCCAATATATATATATATTATATATATTATATATATATAAAATCTTTCTTTCAAGGCTTAACATTTGCCACACTATGCTGTCGAATGCCTTTTCAGCTAACTTGTATCCAACAGGCATCGAGACTTGGAGGCTTTTTGTCAATTTAAATCCTGGGCATCCTGGCTAGGGAATTCTGGGAGTTATAATCCCACCACCACCGTTTTGAGAGACCCTGGACTCGTAACCGGGTTTTTTTGGACCTAATAAATTATGTGATGAACAAGTGTGGAACGATACATTGGAACCAAGGTGGAGACATCTTAAGGGCCACTTCGGCCAGAACAATATCTTTCCTCTTCTTTCTGGAAGAGAGCCACAGCCCCCCAAACCCCTCAGCTCCTTCCTTAGTCGACCGCAAGACCTCTACTCAGAGATCCATGTTCCCCGGCAATACTGCCCCCTCCAAAAAGCGTCGTGCAGGAGCAGAGGGTCCCGAAAAAAGATCCAGAATAGAACTCAAGTCAGAGAGGAAGAAAAAGTGACCCAAAGAGGAGAGTAAGAAGACGAAAAAAATAAAAATAAAAATCTAGGTAGTCCTCGACTTACGACCACAATTCCTGTCGCTAAGGGAGATGCCGGAAAAGGGAGTTTTGGCCCCGCTCAATGACCTCTCTTGCCATCATCACTTAGCCAACCGTTATGAAATGAGTCGCGTGGTTGTTAAGGGAATTGGGCTTCCCAAGGACGCTGCTGGTCGGAAGGTCGCGAGAAAGATTCGCATGACACACACCCCCGGGACACTCACATCCCCGAGATGCTGCAACCGTCATAAGTACACAACAGTTGCCAAGCGTCAGAATTTGGATCAGGTGATCAGGGAGATTTTTTTTAAAAAATGACAAGTGGCTTTTTTGGGGGGGCCGTGGGAACTTCCGAATGGTCGTTCAGGAAACGGTCGTAAGCCAAGACACTACCGGGTGAAAAAAATCTAGGAGGGGAGGTGGCTCTCTCCTCTCACAAGTGTCGGAAGTCGAAAAGAGGACTCACTTTCCCGTTGGGTGACTTTGCGAGCCCTTCTTTAGAAACAGTTGTTTTATTTGGAGTGCTTTTGGATACCGCGTTGGGTTCGGAGTTTCGGGTAGACACAGTGGACTTTTTCTCTACTTTGGCCTAAAATGGAGATAAAGTTAGGAGTTTTCAGATAATCAGAATGGCAAAACAACATCCCGTTGCAGTCGCCAACGGGCTTCTCGAGCGACAGCGAAGATTGCAGGGGTCCTCGGATTTACGACCGCAGGTTTCTGCCACTAAACAAGACAGTGGCAAAGGACGTTCCATGTCATGACTTTTTGGCCGGGGTTTTGAAGCAAATCCCTGGCTGTTGTTAAGCGAGTCAAACGGCCATTAAGAGAATCTGTTGTAACCCGTTCACGTGGCTTCACGAAAGCTGTCTGGGAAGGTCGCAACTGTCGTAAATACATGCCAGTTCCAAGCTCATGTGAATGTGGGGATGTTATGATGGTCATAACAGTGAGGACCAGTCGCACATGTGAGGACTGCCTTTTTCAGTGCCGTTTTAACTTTGGTCGCTAAATGAATGGTTGTAAGTCAAGGACTGCTTTCGCTGGCACCTTCGGGCAGGTGGAGAGTCTTCCTATATTTGAGGTAGTCCTCGACTTACAACAGTTCATTTACTGACCATTTGAACTTACAACGGCACTGGGGAAAAAAAAGGGCTTATGACTGTTTTCACACTTATAACCGTGGCAGCCATGGACATGGGATCAAAATTCAGACGTCACTGGTTCACAGTTACGACGGTCGTGGGGTCATGGGATCAATTTTTTTCAATGGGGAAGCCAGATTTCACTGAACAACCGTGAGATTAACTTCGCAACTGCAGGAATTCACTGAACAACGGGGGACGAAAAAGGTCATAAAACGGGACCCCATTCGTCTCACTTAGCAACAGAAATAGGGGGGGGGGAGCTCGATGGCAGTTGTACATCCAGAAAATGTTCCTGCATTTTCATTTTTCCAGATTTTATTTTATTTTTTTCTCACGCCAATCTGGAGATTCTCTGCAGATGGGTTAGAGCGGGTAAAACTGACTCGGACACAATCAGAGTGAAACCAGCTCCAGATGAAAGTGAAGCTTAGTGTAGGTTGGACACGTTGACGTAAACCTGGTGTAAATGACTGGGAAGGAGGAGAGACAGGCTTCCAAAGGTTTGCAATGGTGTATCGTTGGTTGTTTTTATTATTATTATTATTATTATTATTATTATTATTATTATTATTATTATTATTAATTATTTACCCGCGGTTTTCAAAAGAAAAGAATTTAAAGCAGTATTTTTCAGCCACTTGGAAGATGTGTGGACTTCAACTCCCAGAATGCACACTGGCTGGGGGATCCTGGGACTTGAAGTCCGCATATGGCTGAGGTTGAAAAATAGTTTTACTCCGACATGTGCAGTCTTTGGGGCTCTCTGAGCTTGGTGGTTTTCCTTGCAGACGTTTCCTGACCCAACTAGATTATGTTATCCGTGCTACACAGTAGTGGGATTCGTGGGGAGGAGGAGGACTGTGGGTTCCTTGTGGCTCTCTGAGCTTGGTGGTTTCCCTGCAGACGTCTCATGACCCAACTAAGGAACATCATCTAGGAAGGGATTGGGTATCAACAGAGAGGATACCCACTCCTTTCTAGCCCTGATGATGTTCCCTAGTTGGGTCATGAGACGTCTGCAAGGAAACTCACCCAGTTCAGAGAGCACTAAGAACCTCACCGTTCAATCCTGAGCTGCAGATATTCCCGTCTACTGTCCCCAAATTTCCCAGAATTCCATTCTTTCAACCCATGTGAGAAAAACATGGAGGCTTAAAGTCAACCTCTGGCTCTCAAGAAGATTCAAAGGTTGGATTTCTTTGGGTAGCCTTCAAAACTAAACACCAGTGAGGTATCACAAAAAGATAGGACCATCTCCTTGATCACCACAACTGGTGTCCAGGGTTACTTCTGAACTCATTTAAACTAGAGAAAGGTGATATCAGACTAGGGTTTAGGAAACCAGGTTGGCTTCCACCGTGAGCCCGCATTTTCCCCCAAATAAAAGCAACTCAGGAAGCTTGAGGAGATATTTCTAGGTGTTCACCAAAAATCCAGCATTCGAAAGCTTGATTTATACAAGAGGGCCATTTCCACAACTCAACAGGATGTTGGACAAAGAGTTGGGAACGACTGGGAGAAGACCAGGAGGCTGGAGATGTTCCTATGAAAAGCCCTCTGTAGGGGTGGAGAAGTTGTGGTCCTCCAGAAGCTATCGAGACGACAGTTTCCCGGTTCCTCGGCCACTGGGCTGGTTAGCTGACCTGCTGGGGATCTCAACCCAGGCCAGAAGGAAGATGTACAGAAGTTCACAAGCAACGGGGTCTTCTTCTGGACCACTCGTCTGCTGAATGAGAGTGGATCCTTCATATCTAGAGAGAGGTAACCTCCTCCAGACACTCCTTCCCTCTTCTCCACCCCACTCCAAGGAAGATGATCACTTCACTTGGAGGTTGAATTCCCTCTTTCCTCCAGCTCTCACGTTCCACTACTCAAATCAAGGTCCAGGAGAACATCTGCTGAACATGAAGGCTTCTGGAAACCTTAGGAAGGAAGGAAGGCTGAAGAACATCAAGGAGGAATGAAGGACATCATGAGTACCTTCGGCTTCAACCCAAACCAACAAAACTGGAATTGAAAGGTTCTGAATCATCTCCATGGTCAAGTCTATCAAGAAGTCGGTCCATCAGAATCAACTCTGGGACAGTGTTTCACCCTTTAAGATGGGTGGACTTCAACTCCCAGGATTTCATACCGGTGGAATTCTGAGAGTTGGAAGTCCACCCATCTTAAAGTAGCCAAGTTTGGAAACCAAGGGTTCTGGAGCAGGACATGGACAACCATGGATACAGTATGTCTCTCTTTGCTGCCAGTGAGAATAAAGTAAGAGAGAGAGAGAGAGAGAGAGACATCCAAGGTGGAGGACGATAGACGTTCCTTCAGGTTCTTCCCTGGTCATTCATGATCTCCATCTTAGAACTAAGTTTTGGGTGGTCCTTCTGGGATGGGAAGGGATGGAAAATCAAGATGTGGGCTCAACCCATAAGCGAATGAAGAGCGGGCAGTGAAAGGTCAACCTTGGAGAAGTGAGAACATCACGTCCATTGAAGATGATCCAAAGAAATGAATGAGTGAAATGTACAACTCGATCAATAAAACGATCGGTGAAGTCTTTGGCAACACTTTGGCCAAGAAGACCAGGCTAGTTAATTTGGAGGATCCCAGCAGAGACCTTCAGGATTGTGGAGTCCTCGGTGGTCTCTGAGCTGGGCAGTTTCCTTGTGGATGTTTCATGACCCAACTAAGGAACATCATCAGTGCTAGAAGGGAAGGGAATATTGCAAAGAGGAGGAGGAGGAGGAAGAAGAGAGGGCTGTGGGGTTCTTGGTGTTCTCTGAGCTTGGTGGTTTCCTTGGAGACATTTTGTGACCCAACTAAGGAACATCATCAGTGCTAGAAGGGGGGTTTCTATATGCTAGCACTGATGATGTTCCCTAGTTGGGTCACGAAATGTCTCCAAGGAAACCACCAAGCTCAGAGAGCATCAAGGACCCCACAGTCCTCTTCTTCCCTTCAAATCCCCCTCCCTTCAACCACTGATGATGTTCCCTAGTTGGGTCACGAAATGTCTCCAAGGAAACCACCCAACTCAGAGAGCACCAAGGACCCGCCCCCCACCCTGAGCTACAAAAATTCTCTTCTACAGGGACCTTCAGCGGTGGTGAGGTTCTCCGGGCCAGCTCTGGATTCATCTTCCAAAGGGGTCTACTACAAAAGTCCTTGCTTGAGGAGTCCCAACAAACATCTACCACCAATCCTGCATCAACCCCTTCCCTATCACGGCAGAGAAGCTCATGGACGTGTTTCTGGAGTCCATCAGGACTTCCCCAACCTCTTGACCAAGAACGAGAAGGTTCATAAACACCTCCCACTCAGAGTGAACTCTCACCCAAGACTCTAGCTGCTAAGAAGTTGATGTTCTTCTCCTTGAGACAGTGATATCTGAATCGCAAATATCCTACTCCATCAGAACTGAGCCAAGCATACTCAGCCATGGTCCCTCTCTCTCTCTCTCTCTCTCTCTCCACGTGACCAACTAATGAATCTCCTGCACTCCATACTTCCAAACCAGGATGGTGGCATCTCTGCAAGGTTCCCGGGTTGAGGAACCACCTCTGGATCTCTTCAGATCGACTGTGGTCCCCTAGGAGAACGACTCACCTTTCCTCCACCCGGCTGATATTTGATGTTATCTGTGGAACCGATCTTGGACCGGACGTTCTTCAGATCCGGAACGGAGATGCTGGTGGAAGGCCGAGAAGGCTTGGGGACCGGGCTGGTTTTGGGAAGAGCCTTGGGTGCCAAGGGTGGCTTCTTGGCTTCGGCCGTGACGCCTGCCGTGCCAGGAGACTTGGAAGCCATGGGTTTTGCCTTGGGACGGGCGGCCGCGGGTCCCAACGGTGCGGGAGAAGAAGTGGTGGACGCCGGAGCGCTCTTGGGACGGCTCGGCTCGGCTGCAAGGAGAGAAGAGGGAGGTGAGGATAACATCAACCTCCCATGGAGAAAGGAGGACATTTGAGGAACGGATCCGAGATGGTGATTACCTGGTGAGGACTTTGCCGGGACCTTCTTCGCATCGGCGGCTTTGATTTCTGTCTTGACGGCTGTACAACACAAGAGAGATCAACGTCGGTTGATTTCCATCCTGCTTTTGTTGTTGTTGTTGTTGTTGTTGTTATTATTATTATTTTTACGAAGAGACTCAAGAGCGACAAACCTATCCGACAAACCTTCCTCTTCCTATTTTCCCCGCGACGTCAACCGGGCGAGGTGGCTTAGTATCCTTAGTGTTAACCTACATCCCTCTGCCTCACTCTTAGAAACCGACAAAAGAGAATCATTATCTCTAGCTCAGGGTTGAACTCTCTGAGCTGGGTAATTTTCTTGTAGACGTTGCATGACCCAATTAGGAAACATCATCAATGCTAGAAGGGAAGGGGGTTTGAGGAGGAGGAAGAGGAGAAGGGGAAAGGGAAGGGGGGAGGGAGGAAGAGAGGAGGAGGAGGGCCTTGGGGCCCTCTGAGCTTCATTGCTTTCTTGCAGGAAGGGGATGAATGAGCAAGGAAGGAAGGAAGGAAGGAAGGAAGAAGGAAGGAAGGAAGGAAGGGAAGGAAGGAAGGAAGGAAGGAAAGGAAAGGAAAGGAAAGGAAAGGAAAGGAAAGGAAAGGAAAGGAAAGGAAAGGGAAAGGAAGGGAAGGAAGAAGGGAAGGGAAGGGAAGGGAAGGGAGGGAAAGAAGGAAGGAAGGAAAAGGAAGGAAGGAAGGAAAGGAAAGCAGGAAGGAAGGAAAGAAGGAAGGGAAAGAAGGAAAAGAAGGAAGGAAGGGAAGGAAGGAAAGAAGGAAGGGAAGGGAAGGAAGGAAGGGAAGGAAGATTCTTTTGCAACTACATTCTTCTAGAATGCTAGAAGAGAAGGGGGTTTGAGGAGGAGGAAGAGGTGAAGGGGGAAAGGGAGGGAGGGAGGAAGAGAGGAGGAGGAGGCCTTGGGGCCCTCTGAGCTTCATTGCTTTCTTGCAGGGAGGGGATGGATGAGGAAGGAAGGAAAGGAAAGGAAAGGAAAGGAAAGGAAAGGAAAGGAAAGGAAAGGAAAGGAAAGGAAAGGAAAGGAAAGGAAAGAGGAAAGGAAAGGAAAGGAAAGGAAAGGAAAGGAAAGGAAGGAGAGGGAAGGGAAGAGGGAAGGGAAGAGGAAGGGGAAGGGAAGGGAAGGGAAGGGAAGGGAAAGGGAAGGGAAGAAGGGAAGGAAGGAAAAAGGAAGGAAGGAAGGAAAGGAAAGAAGGAAGGAAGGAAAGAAGGAAGGGGAAAGAAGGAAAGAAGGAAGGAAGGGAAGGAAGGAAGGGAAGGAAGGAAAGAAGGAAGGAAGGGGAAGGAAGATTCTTTTGCAACTACATTCTTCTAGAATGCTAGAAGAGAAGGGGGTTTGAGGAGGAGGAAGAGGTGAAGGGGAAAGGGAGGGAGGGAAGAGAGGAAGAGAAGAGGAGGAGGCCTTGGGGCCCCTCTGAGCTTCATTGCTTTCTTGCAGGGAGGGGATGGATGAGGAAGGGAAGGGAAAGGGAAGGGAAGGGGAAGGGAAGGGAAGGGAAGGGGAAGGGGAAAGGAAGGGAAGGGAAGGGAAGGAAGGGAAGGAAGGAAGGAAGGAAGGAAAAGGAAGGGAAGGAAAAGGAAGGGAAAGAAGGAAGGAAAGAAGGAAGGAAGGAAGGAAAGGAGGAAGGGAAAGAAGGAAAGAAGGAAGGGAAAGAAGGAAGGAAGGAAGGGAGGGAGGGAGGGAGGGAGGGGAGGAAGGAAGGAAGGAAGGAAGGAAGGAAGGAAGGAAGGAAGGAAGGTTCTTTTGCAACTACATTCTGCGTCTAACCCTGTTCCCAAGTCGGGATGGACATCCTGGGGCCTTGGAGACCAACCCAAGGCTCCATGAAGCTCCTTCAACCTCCAATGCCCCACTGATACGGCCCCCACCTCCCATCCCCTCCATCTACAAAAGGCCCCCTCCCCAGAATTTCCCAGGCTCCCAAGGACGACTCACCGGAGGGCTTCTTCAGTGGCAAACCAGCTGTGGTCCTAGGGCTGGGCAATGTCCCCACCAGTGGGCCACCGGAGGCTTGGAAGTGGCCGAAGTGGTCTTCACACTCGGGCCCGAGGGGGAGGTCGCAGAAGGGGGACTTGGAAAGGGAGACCTTCTTCTCCGGGATCTTAACGTCGGTCGCCTAGTAAGGAGAAAAAATATCACGTCAGAACGAGGAGCATATTCCATGTTCTCCAGAAGTTCCTTCGGGTTGAGAAGCTTTCAACCACGTAGACTTGGGAGGGACCTTGGAGGTCATCAAGTCCAACCCCCCTGTGCTCAAGTAGGAGACATTATTATTAAAGCCATCTTCTGTACAGCCTCTCTTATTAAGTGTTTTATCTTCACCCGTTGTACAGGGGCTGGGGCTCTGCCGTCTCTTATCTGCCCCTTCCCTAGCCAGGATCTCTTCACCAAGACGCCGGAGGCATTTTCTACGTGCAACGACCGATATCCGGAATGTCTTACAAAGGGGGAAAAAACCCATTCCTGGCAGGGTCTTCCATCCCCGCAACTCTCTGCAATTTCCAGAGTGCGTGAAAGCTTGCTTTACCTTCGGTTTAACCTCTCGGGAAGTTAAACTGGAGGGTCGAGTGACACCGGTCGATGGGGCGTTTGGGGCATGGTCGATGCCGCAGAGGGGGTGGCGGTGGCTTTTTTTGCTTGGGCCCAGCGTGGCCGAAGGCCGGCCGCTTGGCGGGGGGGAACACCAGGCGTCCCGAGCTTGGCTTTCGCTGCAGCGGGGTTTTGCCCCCGCGATGGCCGAAGGCTTGACGTGGAAACATGCCCACGAAGCCGAAACGGAAAACAAAGAGACGACAGAGAGAGGAGAGAGAGAGAGACGGAACGGAAAAAAGAAAAAAAAGAAAAACAGAAAAAGCCGGGCGTTGTAAAATGAAAGGCTGAACATTAGGCAAAAAAAGAAAAAAATAAATAAACAAAACCCCAAGGCACAACTCAGGTCAATTCAGAATTAAAATAAGGACGGCATGATTCTGTTCTCTGAGATCAAACCGGGGAATTTTTAAAATCGGATTGTCGGTCCTCTGGGGAACAGAGGTGGAAGAGGATTCGGAACAGAAGGAAGGAAGAATCAAAGGTCTGTAATAGCAATCAGGGGTCCTTGGTGCTCTCTGAGCTGCATGGTTTTTATTTATTATTTAATTTATTTAATTTTTATACCGCCCTTCTCCCCGAAGGATTCAGGGCGGTGCACAGCCAAAAAATAAAAACGAACATATATAAAAGTTAAAACAGTTTAAAAGGGAAAAATTAATAATTTGGCCCATTTCAATTAAGACAAAGACAACCCATATAACTTAAAATTGATCTTGGTATTCAGGCCAGCCCAGCTTGTTGAAATAAGTTTTCTTGCAGATGTTTCGTTACCCCAACTAGGGGAACATCATCAGTGCTAGAAGGAAGGGGGGCTTTGTGGAGGGAGAAGGGAAGGAGAAGGAGAATGACAGTGGGGTCCTTGGGGCTTTCTGAGTTGGGTAGTTTTCTTGCAGACGTCTCTTTACCCCAACTAAAGTAATGACATCCAGTGCTAGAAGGAAGGGAGGCTTTGTGGAAGAGAGGGAGTGAGGAAGAGGAGGAGGACAGTGGGGGGTTGCTCTCTGAGCTGGGTGGTTTTCTAACAGACGTCTCATTACCCAACTAGGTAACGTCATCAATGCTAGAAGGAAAGGGGGCTTTGTGGAGGGGGGAGAGGGAGGGGGAGGAGAATGGGGGAGGAGGAAGGTGGGGGAAGAAGACTTGTTGGAGTCCTTGGTCTTCTCTGAGCTTGGTGATTTTTTTGCAGGACGTCTCATGACCCAAGTAGATAACATCATCAGTGCTTGAAAGAAGGTGGGCTTTGTGAAGGGAGGAGAAGGAGGAGGAGGAGGGAGGAGGGGAGGAGGAGGAGGAGGAGAGGAGGAGGAGGAGGAGGAGGAGGAGGAGGCGGAGGAGGGAGGAGAGGAGGAGGAAGACGACTGGGAGAGTCCTTGGGTGCTCTCTGAGCTTGACAGTTTCTCTCGCCATTTCATTACCAAACTAGGTAACATCATCAGTGGGTACTGACGAACCTGGAGCAGGATTTCTCCACCTTGGTAAACTGGCCCCACATTTTTCATGGAGATGAAGATGGATGAACCAAGTGGTCCATGTATCTTCAAGTCTCCAAGATATGGCTGTTCACCTCAAAAGCCGTGAACTTTACAACAGTGATTCTCAATTTGTGTTACATTATCCCACAAATCTTTCATGGAGATGAAAATGGTTGAACCAAGTATGGAGGATGGTCCATAGATGGTCCATAGATGTTCAAGCTACTAAGCTATGGATGTCCACCTAAAAAGCCATGAACTTCATAACAGGTTTTCTCAACTGTGGCAGGGGTGTCCATCCATCTTTAAAGGAGATGAAGACGAGTGGACCAAAATATGGACTTGGGTTGATACATCTCTAAAGGTCCATCCATGTTCAAACTATCAAGTTATGGTTGCCCACCTCAAAGCCACAAACTTCCAGAAACGTTTCTCAACTTTGGGCAGCTTGAAAGATGTATGGACAACTTCCAGGAGTCCCCAGCTTAGTACTGGACTTGAAGTCCAGACACCTTCAAGTGACCAAGGCTGAGACTCTCCGTTCTACAGGTTGCAAGGACCTTCTTCTGGAGGATTATCTCAGAGAACAGATTTTAGCGCTAGCTTAGAAGAAGCAGGGTGGGAAATCAAGCGTGTCAAAAGCAGGAAACGTGGAAGATTCCTCACCTTGGTCTTCTTCTCAGGAGTCGGTGGGAAGGTCCTTGCTGGGAACGGGCAGCTGCGGCTCTTCCAATGATGGAACCTCAACAGATGCCTTCACCTCTTCTGGTTTGGCAACACAAAACAAAGACCCAGAGACAACACCGTCAGAATTCACAATTCACACAATACAACGGGGGTTGAAGGCTTGAAGGACCGCAACCCAAGTGCCGTATCGTTGTGTTTGGCGTGTGTTGTGTTGTTGTGTTTGTTTGTGTTGTTGTGTTTGGGCTGTTGTGTTGTGTTTGGGGTGGACTTGGACAGTTTCTCATGACAAAACCATGGGTGGAGAGTCCACCATGCTTTGAAGAAGACCTCCCCACCCATAAGCCCAGGATAATTCTGGGGCTGAATTTATATATTCCATCTGCTCCCCCCAGACTTCCTTT